>NW_013524651.1:137302-224003 GCF_000250985.1 Nematocida parisii ERTm1 | reverse complement strand
TACAAATGACCAGGTACAAGCAGATACAAATGACCAGGTACAAGCAGGTATAAATACAAGTGGACAGGTAGATACAGTGGTACAGATAGACGTAAAGACACCTGACCAGGTACAAGTAGAGGTAGCAGCAGGCATACCCGACCAAGCTGATACAAATGACCAGGTACAGGTAGCCACTGGTACACCTGACCAGGTACAAGTAGCCACTGGTACACCTGACCAGGTACAAGTAGCCACTGAGCCATCTGACCAGGTACAGTCGTGTACCTCTTCTTATATTTCTGTACCCGTTGATGGTGGTGACTTAGAGTATACTCATCCAAGCATAGTTTATGAAGTTGACTGGTCAGCTGAAGCACAGAAGGACTCAGTCCCATTAATATCTGGCACATCCACAGGTGTATCTGCGTATCTACAGGAGTGTGAACAGGCCCACTGTAATAAGGCATCCAGTGGTACTGGTGACTTATTCCATAGTGTAAGTAACACATCTGCAGCAGACCCACTCATTACAGATTTAGAACTAAGCCCACTCTTCTTAAAGCAGAAGACAAAGCATGACTTACTCATATAATAAATCACATACAGTTTAATTAATTATTACCATATACAGTATATTTTAATTATCCGTTATAAAATATTTTTATTTTTATTTTTATGTGACATATTTCCATATCTAGTATATATTTTATGTTTTTAATTATATTTTACCATATACAGTATTGTATTTCCATATTTGGTAATTTTAATTAATTATCTCATCATACATATTCTCAGGTATTCTCGTTATAATATTAATTATAGGCTGCTTTACACTTATAATACTATCGTATACATACTGTCCATACACCTCTGAATATTTATGACTGACTGAATAGTACGATCCATACGCTTCAACCCCACTCCGTATATCCCTGTACTTATCCTTCATCCTAGTGCAAATATTATACTTATGCGAATAAATTAACGACTTAATCACATCCTCATACACAGCCATACTTAACCGTATATCACACACAGTAATATTACTTATTACACATAGTTGATTAATTACTCTATCTACACCATTAATATTTACACACTGTGTACTATCTCCTCTTAATTTCTCATATAATAATATTAGTAGTATATGATCACTACTTCTTACACATGCATCAGTATATTCTGCAAGTACTTCACTTATTCTTACACTATGCGTATTAATTAATTCCATCATTGATACAATTATTACACCATAATATCCACAATTTCTTCTTACACATTCTATTATAAATATTGAATGCCTCACTGATAATGGCAGTTCACTTATCCTTATACCTAACTCAGTTATTCTATACCCATTACTAACCCTGTTTTTTTTATTTCACAGTCCTGTAATAACCCGTACTCCCCCACACCCACCCCGTCTTTTTTTTTATACTCCTCCACCACTTTATACTTCTCCAACACCTTCATCATACCCCTCACTTTTTCATGATCTACCGTTATATTTAGTCTAATACACATCAGGCTGAAGTACTCCACGTCCTCATAGGCCACCCGGCTTATGCTGTCATGCAGTGTCTTATAAGCAGTGCGTGTATACATCCTGTACACATGCCCAGTGCACGTCCTGCCCGTCCTGCCTGCCCTTTGAATTGCCTGTGCCTTCTGGGTGGGCACCACTTTAATCGTGTTTATATCTGTGGTGCACTTAATTTTATACATACCGCAGTCTATAACGTATTTTATATCTGGGATGGTTATGGAGGTGTCTGCAATATTAGTGGTCAGGATACATTTAGGGTTACCATAATTTATTACATATAGTTGATTAAGTAATGGAATCTGTGCGTGGAGTGTAAATAATTTTAAGTTTATGTGCAGTACTTTTAACACATTGTGTACTATGTTTAAGTCATTTTTGCCTGTCAGGAAGACCAAAATATTTTTCTGTTTTTTTGCGAGGTGCATTACTTTCTGCACAATGTCGCGTATGTAATCGTCGGATGGCTTTTTCAGGAAGTGAATTTTAACAGGATATTTTACACAATGTACATTAATTATTGGGCATATTCCTATCTCTTGTATTAAGGATTTGTCCAGTGTGGCTGTCATAATGACCAGTTTTAAATCTATCCGGTCCCTGGCGAGGGTGAGCAAATATTTCAGGAGGAGGGTTGATTCGAGTGTCCTTTCATGGACTTCATCAAGAATTATGGATGAATACCTTATAAGTCTTGGATTATTTAGAATTTCTCTGAGAAGAATTCCCTCGGTCATGTATTTAATACTTTTGCCACATTGTGTATTAAATCTTATAGCGTATCCAATTTCTTGTTTTGAGAGTTCTTGCTGCATTCTCTCTGCGATTGTCACGGCCGGGGTCCTTCTGGGCTGTGTGCAGCCGATTAAATTGCCGTTTTGGGAGATTTCTTGGAGTATTTTTGGAACTTGTGTGGATTTGCCGGATCCGGTGCCTCCTGTGATGATTATGATGTTAGACTCCTTTAATGCCTGCAGGATTTCCTGTTTGTGGTTGTTTATTGCTGTGGGTTCTGGTTGTTTTGGTTGTATTTGTGCTGTGCTTGGGTGCATGACTTCCTGTACAATGGGTTGTAAGTACTTTCTGTATTTATTTTGTACTTTATCAATATTTATGCATGATTGATCTAAAAGTGTTCCGTAGAATACATTATTAACTGGACATTGTGTAATAAGTTCTTTCTCTTTTTCTTTATTAAGAATACTTTCTAATTGATTTATGTCCATATTTTACACAGTATGTAAAAAAAAGTATTATATAGACTATGTGTAATAAATAATGCACTAAGCGTAATATATAATAGAATATGCAGTATATAAGATACAGTGTGTAATAAATAATAGCAAGTGCAGTATTATATAATGTACTAAGCGTAATAAATAATAGTATATGCAGTATTATATAGACTATGTGTAATAAATAATATACTATGTGTAATAAATAATAGAATAATGCTGTACTATGTGTAATAAATAATAGTATATGCAGTATTATATAGACTATGTGTAATAAATAATAGTATATGCAGTATAATATGTACTATGTGTAATAAATAATAGTAAATGCAGTATATAGTGTGCTATGTGTAATATATTATATGCTGCTGAAGTTGTTTTCTTAGAAAAAGTCATTGGGATACTTTGATTTTTATTGAATCTGTATACGCATTTGTAGACCGTATAATCAATTTAATTTATGTTGACTTGTTGTGTCAACAATAATTTCTGATCTAATCTGTATTGTCGTGTTTATGTAAATATTACAATAACTCATGCCATGCTAAACTAATGCTATTCTTAGCATACAACAGCTGATAAATTAAACCAAGATAGAATTTGATTAACTAATTATTAATATAGCCCCTTGGTAACATGAAATATAAATACGTATTAAGAATTAAATAAGGAGCAAACTAATGAATAAGTATAAGGGAGTATATGTACATAATGTATATACTACAGTAAGAAATAGACTAAATATAACTATAATACTACTATTATATATACACAGTATATACACACAGATAACACTAAAACAAGCAGAATATATACAGAGACTGAAATTAGATAATAATTTAGTAATAAACTCACTGGGAAGTCTTTCTCCATTCTATCAATACACAATCGGGAAGAGTGAATATTTAAAAAAGAAGCTGCCTGAGGACTTTTATAATATAAAAAATAATAAAATTATAAGAGAAGTAGATACACACAGTGTACATGAAGGTATTCATAATAAGTATACATCCAGTATATATATACAATTAATAAGGAATATGTATCCATCAGAACATGGATATTTATCTATTGAATCGGACTCATTTGATTCATTGAGTTGTTTTCTGTCGGAGTATAAGAATACTAAAGGTATTATGTATGTCCTTGCTTCTTTATTCCTCCTTGCAGAAAGGGTTAATATTCCCATTGAAGTAGTGAAGGATTTAAAGGGTGTTAAGAATAATTCATGGATTATTCTAAAGAAAAAAGGAAAAGAGAATGAATTTCATGTTAATTTGAGTATGCTAGTATGGAATAAAGTAGATAGAATAAGTACTGTGTTAATATACCAGAAGAGAACTGAATATATAATTAACTTCTTTAAAAAACTTATTAAACTAAATAAGTCTTCAGAAGTACCAGAAGAATCCTTAAGTAGTAACTTATTAAACAATCCAAGATTTCTTATTCAGACGTACTTATTTGAGTATATAGACAGTATAGATATGTACCAGGAATTTGTAAAGTGTGTATATAATTTACTGATTGAACAACTGCCGAATAAAAATGATACTCCACTCACAGAGACAGAGAAGCATATAAAAACAGTCTTTGATGGTTTATTTATTGATGCAAATTTGAATGAGAGTATTAAAAATAGAGAATATATTGAATATTTGAAGTCAGCAGAGCATGAATTAAATAATGAAATTATACCAATACCATATATAAAGAAAGCTATTGGATTTCCAAATAATAAAGAATTGAATGAAGATCCTAAAAGTATAAAAATAACATATACTAACCAGATAAAATCTACTCTTCTAGATATATTCCTTCTGCTTACATTTAATGCTAAGACTATGTCATACGATATAAGGCATCTGCCTAGTCCATCAAAAGATTTAAGGAAGTTCTTTAGTAAGTATAATAATCCATTACAGCCCATGGATCATAATATGCATAATGACTGGAACAATATTCTAGAAAACATATCTAATCAAAGTGGTTCTTATCAAGTAAACGATGACCGCATTCTTGATTTTCAGATATTTAGTATATTATACGCTATAAGAACATTAGCAGGAAGTACATACCCACTGGATCATGCAATTAAGCTTAAAAAAGAAGATATGCTTAATAAAACTAATAATAATTCTGATAAGGATATAAAAACTCCTATACAAAATGGGTTTAAATTACTTTCAATAGAGAAGAATATAAAAATAGGATATAAAAATATTTATGAAAAAAAAGAAAAAGACTCCAAGAATATAAGAATAAGCACTAATTTTAATATTATTTATAAAAAAACGAATGCCAGTGACTCACCCACTATTAACATAGAGATTATTACTAGATCATTATATGATGTTAAGATTAAATATATGGTCTCTCATAGTAAGTTAAATAATACCGATAGTAAAGCTAAAATAATATTCCAGAATATACAAGAAAAGTATAAAACACCAAAAACCAATATAGAATATATAATGAAAGTATATGCAGATACTCATGTAGATAAATTATCTTATATATTTGATAAAAATCATAATTATACTAATACAAAATAGTCTACTTTAAATACTGGTCATAAATATCCAATTAAATTGTTGGTTTCTATCGTATGATGAACCATGCCTAGTGTGAGAGCCTCATGCCCACTCCTGCGAAGTCTTATAAAGCTGTGTAATTAGAAATTGAAGCTGTATAAGATGAGAATAATAAAAATTTTGAATGAGTCTTAATAATGTACATGGGTGTAACTAACTTAAACTATTACTTTATGATGATCTTAATAATCTAGATTATGTAGGCATAAATAATATTTTATTTTTAATAAATCATGCATAGCTAGTGTGAACTATTATCTATTTCTGGTTATTAAAGGTCTTATACAAAGTGAGAATATTCTTATAGGAGATAAATACAGATATATTCAATCTATATTTAATACTGATATTACACCATGCTCTGATTTTATTAAATTATTCTGTATTTGATTATGTACTTGTTAGTGCATGAAGTATATATTCTCTACTGAATCAAATACTTGTTAATTTTATAGTAGAATTATAAAATATGTCCATATTTAAGTATTTTTATTGTCCATTATGGAATTACTTTTATTAAACTAGTTTATTAATAAACTACAATATTAATTAAGTACGCTTTTGATATTTTTAATTGAAAGCAGTTTATTAGTATAAGAAATAAGAGTACTGAATGGTTAGTATGTATTATAAACTCATTTCGTATATTTAATAATTTATTCTTATACGATCTTATTATAGTATAAATTAATATTATTAACTGCTCGTGTATGATAATTTATATTATGTGTGTATGAATTTATAGTTACATTAGTCTTTATATACAAAATATTAGTATCTTCTGTGTTATATTTATTATACATTTACTATTCTATTATAATACAATTTTGTATTTAATTATAAAATGTGTACACATGAAATATAAATAATTATTTATGTGAAGGCATTTGGCTTCAAATATGTATAAATATGTACAAATAATGAATATTCAGTTAAACCGAGAAGTTTTGGTGGTTTATAATAAGTGAATGTGTGAATGTGGGTATTTAAGTTAGTTCTGGGTATTTTGGGTTAGTTTGAGTTACTATAAATGTAGTAAACTCTGGTATATGGATGTGAAAGAAAAGAATTTGTGTGGTAGTATGGGGTTTTATATATTCGGGTATTAGGATATTGTGGTATGAAGGTCAGATTTGGTTAATTTAGATTAGTATTTATTGTGTATTTGTATCTTCTATGGGAAGTTTAGGAACAAAGACTTTCGCGTTCTTTCTGGAGTACATATTCTGTGAAGTAGGGAAGGCTGGGGCTGTGTCTTGGATTGTTGTATCAATCGATGACTGTATCATTGGCTTACCATACCTTGCTTCTAAGCTAGTTCCCACTGGACCAAAATCAACCTTTCCATCTGGACCGCGCTTTGGGATTTTTCCTGTAAGCACAGGCATCGGTATAGGAGCAGAAACACTGTTAGATGCTGCCTCATCAGATGCCTTGGAGGCGCATATTTTAATGGGTTTAAGCGTCTTTGCATCAACAGTTATCCACTTGTTTAATTTCTTGTCGAGCACAAAGGTTGTGTCTTGTGACAGTTCAATTACTGGAATATTATTCTGTCCTGCTATTTTTTTGACTATTCCAGACAGTGCATTTACTCCGGGAATATATCCTAGCCAAGAGCTTTTCTCTGGAGTAGAATCAATTATTTGATACCTTGACTTATCAGAGTACAACTTCTTATAGTCAATGTCCTCTTCAGGCGTTTCTTCAACCTTTGGCGCTGGTTTGTATGGCATGATTGGAGATGGTTCTGCTGCCGCTGGCATAGAAGGTGCTGAATTTGTAGGAATACTACTAGGCTGTGCAGCAGATGGCATGGGCATAGAAGGTGCTGGTTTTGTAGTAGCACTGGCCTGTGTAGCAGCTGATATAGAAGGCATTGGCATCGAAGGTGCTGGCCTAGACATACCTTGAGGAATTACTGACATGGGCATAGAAGGTGATGCTTGTTTTCCAGAAGTGCTGCTAGGCTGTGCTGATGAAGAAAGGGGCATCGAAGGTGATGGCCTAGACATGCCTTGGGGAATTACTGGCATGGGCATGGAAGGTGCTGGCCTTGTAGGAATACTACTAGGCTGTGCCGTGGAGGGTATAGAAGGCATTGGAATGCCACTAGCCTTTGGTGAAAATGGCATCGAAGGCGCTGGCTTAGGTATGCCTTGAGGAATTACTGGCATGGCAGGATTATTAGGTTGCTGCGATGCACTTAGAGGTATAGAAGGCATTGGTATGCCTGGAATTGGCATTGTCTTCTGTGCTGTTTCAGAGCTTGAGGGCATAGAAGGCATGGGAATTGCCGTACTTCCAAGTGGCAGTGTGCTGGAATGGCTTGTAGAGGCATTCTGTGCTGGTGGCATCTGGCTTTCACTCGTAACACGCTGTGCTTCTGGTGCTGGCTTATTCAATGGGAAAGTTGGCCTGTTCATATGAGCAATCCTCTTTTTAACAAAAGTACTCTTTCCAACAGGAGAAGTCACACCCTGCCCAAGACCAATAGTAGGCTGTGCTGGGAATGGCGCACTCTGCACAGGCTGTGGCTTATGCACTTCAAATGAATTAGTCTGTGGTGTGCTTACTGTAGTGGGCTGTGCTGTGTTTGGCGTACTAACCATTCTTGTAATTCCCTTGTCCACTGCATTGATTATTCCCTGGAGTCCCCATGAGCTGCTTTCTATACAAAGGAACTCTTCTATCTCTTTTTTATCTGTGCGATTGAAAATATCTTTGTTCTCTTTGTATATCTCCTGGGTCCTCTTTTTATTAATCACCTTGACTCTTCTAAGAAGTTCTTTTACACGAACTCTTACTGCCTCTTCTTTCTCCTTTAACTTTCCAATGATTAGAAGCGTATTTATATCAAATATTTTATCTGTAAACCCGTCAATCAGTCCGGATATAATTACTGATATAACACCCGCATCCATTCTGTTGTTCTTAAAGAGGGCACTAATTAATTCTTCCAGTGCTTTATCATTCTTATACTTTATGCCCATTGAAAGAATGGTCAAGTAGTTATCCAGAACATCTGGCTGGCTGAAGAGTCTTGATGGAATATTACACTGTGTAGACAATAAGACTGAAATGTAATCGGTTACTGTTTCTGTTGTATGCTTGGCATACTTGTCCTGTACACACAGTAAGTATTCTGCATTCTGTGAGGATAAAAAGAATGCTTCTGCCCAATTGTTCTGAAGCATTGCACTATTTATATCCTGAGATACTTCTGGGATATATTCCTTTATTGGAATGGAGGGAATTCTTTTAGTGCTTCTTTTACTAAGAGTATCAATACTTTTTGATATAAGGTAGTTCAGTGGGTGGTCGGAGGAAGAATAATTCATAGGATATGTCTGAATAAGCGAATTAACCAATTCCTGAGTAGACTTCTGTTTGACATTGTCGGTTTTTATCTCACCGGATAGTTCTACTGTCTTAACAGGATTTGGCAATAACTTATGAGGATTAGTAACACTCGGTGTAGAAGAGAAAACAATAAATTTATCCCCGCAGAATGTCATTTGAATATGCGCAGTTGGGTGGGAGTGCATATCAGAGGCTTCTTTATCCCCGGGTATTTCTAACACATGGCCATGTTCTTCCACAGTGTTCAGTGAAACGGGTGTGTCCTCTACGCCAGGCAGTGCATGCGCATGTTGTAAATCATTATGTGCTGGTACTTGGCTTGGCTGGCTGTGCTGGAAAGGTGATGTAGGAATAAAAGCCTGTTTCTTTACAGAAGGGTTTGCATTATTATACGTATATTCCTGTGGAGAATAAACAATTGGATTTGCAGAACTATTCACAGCAGGTGCACTCTCTTCCACCGGCTGGTCGTATACATAAGCATTCTGTGGTATTTCAGGATAGTCCTCTGGAATTGGTTCGGCATTTGTGTAGTCAAGTTCTGTGCTTTGTTGATAATCAGGGGCATACTTAAATGTGTTAGGATCAATGGGCGGACAGTCTTTGAACAACTCATCAAGAGAAGACGACTCTTCGCTTCCAGTGGCAGGAGATTCCTCTTCTTTATTTTCTACAGGAATGCTCTCAGGATTATGTACGTATGCATCTTGTGCACACGAATTGTCTGTAGAAGACACATTACACCCTGAATTGGACTCGTCCATTCCGAAGATCTCCTGTTCATTGTTCTGATAGAATACATCTTCATTATTAGAGCTGCTCTCAGGCGACATCTGGAAGTACTCATCAAGTGTCCAGCTGCTATCCTGTGGCGCATTAAACACATCAGGAATAGGTTTAAACACAGAACCTTCAGCATTAGAAGTATTTGGCACTGGCACATCCTGTACATCCTGTTCAGGAATATACCATGGCGAGTTCTTCATGTGTTTTATTGGACTGTTCGTATTAGGAATGTACTCTGGCTGAGTATTTGGCACAACTGCTTCTTCGTGAGGCACAGTTTCAGGCATATAGTTGCCATTGTGCTCCTCTTCAGGCACTTCCTCTTCTAAAGGGTATTCTGTTTTTTCTGGTCTATGCATATACTCTTCTGCTTTCTGACTCTCATCAGGTGAATATTCAAACTCTTGTTCTGCTAATTCAGGCGTGAGCTCAAGTGTGCTGGTCTCTGAGCTACTTTGTGCACTCTGCTCTGTCACATTTTCGTATGAATTATCTGGTACTGCGCGCATTCCATCAAATTCTTGACTGTCCAGCTCTGGTGTCAGTTCAAGTGTACTGCTACTCACTAGTGTGTTCTGTAGACTTGGTGACTCAGTCTCTGCATTAAAAGTGTCTTCTGGTGACTCAGTCTCTGCATTAATGCCTTCTGGCGAATATTCTGCATTAAAAGTGTCTTCTGGTGTAAATTTAAATTCCTCCTCTGTTCTGTCTGTCTGCTGCGTATCCTCGCTTACACTCTGTGTTTTATTTATATTCTGGATATTCACAAAATCTTCCCTTTCCTTCTGGTTTCTCTCCTCTTCTTCCTTCTCCTCACGCTCTTTTTGCTCTTTTTGCTCCTTTTCCCTCTCTTTCTTCTCTTTTTCTTTCTTCTCCCTTTCCCTTTCTTCCTTTGTTGGCTTTGTTATGAAGAAATTATCGTGTGTGAGGTCCTCTGATAAGTCATTTTCAAAGGCATCCATGTCAAATATTTCTAATTCTTCGTCCTCTGTCTCATTCCTCTCTTGCTGCTCGGCTTCGTCATATGGCACTAAATTCTTTAGAATATCTTCAAAGTCATCTTGATTATGCTGGTTGTAGTTCATGTTTTATGTTTTGTAAATAAAATAAATATATTTGAAAAATGAAACATTGTATAGTGTAAGAAAAGGGAAGGAAATTTTCAGTTGCATAGATACAAAACATTTTATAAACAACCCAATGAATGCATTATGTTCTTGCTTATAATATTTTATAAAAGAGTGATTTTATGCCAAAAATATATTATTCTATAAGATATCAATTATTCAGGTGATATTATTTATATTAATTACTGTAAATCAGATAATTTGGTTGTTCTGATAATTCCCTCTTCTGAGGCTGTTATAATAAATTGCTGACCATCCTCGCTTGTATATGATCTAATATTGGTTATTCTTGAATTGTGCAATTTCTTTGTATTGCCATTTATAAAAATATATCCATTGTTATTTCCTAGCATAGTATATTTATAGCTATTTATCATTAGAACGTGTATTGCTGTGACAGGAACAGTCACTTTATCTGTTTTTATAAGATTCAAACCTTCATTTTGTATGCTGTACGTGTTTACTGTTTTATCTTTTGATGATGTTATAATTTCTGTGCCATGCATTTCTGCTGCAAGTATTTCTTTCTTATGGTCAATTCTTGAACTGAGGAATTCTACACCAAAGTCGTTCTCTCTAAAGGATTCTTCTGTGTCTTCTGGTGAAAAGTTGGCTTTTCCCTGCTTTACCCTGTAAATAGCTATTTTTCTGTCCTTCCCTAGTGTGGCAATAACATTATCCTGTGATAGAATCATTGTTATTGTTTTAGTGTGTGTGAATACCTTCTGAACAGTTTCTAAATTTGAGTTTAACACAAATAAATTTGAAAATGCCCGCTGCGATGATTTACACCCTAGCAGAACTAAATCCTTTGAATATTTTATGAATGTAGATATTTCAAATGGAAACCCGTAGATTTTATCTACTTCTAAGAAATGGTTAGTGGATAGTCCTAAATCTGTCTTAATATTTTCAAACACAGTCTGTATATCATCCTTCTCTGGAGTATGTGGGAGTGTGGTCAGTGATAGTTCTTGTTTTATAGCAGTGAATGGTAAATTATTCTTATTTTTGTCATTCTCATTATAAATATTCTTAATGTATTCCAGGAATGACTCTGTTTCTACTAGTAGCTCATTTAATGAATTTCTCTGTATGCTGCCCTCTGAGTTCATATCATATTCTCTTAAAATTTCATTATATTTAAGTAATAGTTTCTCCGCACTCTCGCAGTGCCTTTTTCTTATTTGGAATAGTTCTGTTGGTTTATATACTTTAATTATATTGTTGCTATTTGTGATTAAAGAAAAGTCTTCGCTAATTATTTTTCCATTCTCCATAATAGCCCAGTCTGTAATTACAGAATTGACAGGGAACCCGTCAATTACTGGTCTGAATATTTCTTCAATATTTCCATTCCTTGATATAAAAAACACTCTTACAGTTGGACCATTCGCCGTTACTAAATAATTATTCTTTATGGAGAGATGAGATATTCCAGACAAATTTCCAGAAATAATATTGCTGGGTGCATTACACAGTGGAAGTATTTTCTGTAATGTTTCGTGCATTGCAAGTATATTTCTATTAATATTTTTGTATACCTCAGAATACTCTGAATTGTCTAGTATATTATTGCTACTACTAATTCTTACAGGCAATCTCAATAAATTATTATTACTTGTATACTTAAACACTCCACCAGTGCTTAGCACTATGTATAATTGATTAATTACTTCATTTACTATTACATTCGTATCTGTTTCATTGGCTATTTCTTGACTTATTCTGTCTTTATCTAAAAATACCTTTAATATTTCATCATCATATGGTCCTACCATTCCTATGCATTCGGCAGTATTCATGCAATAATAAATATTTATGGTATTGCTCATAACTATAACATAAATGTTATAAGAAAACACAATTATATCACAGAGCACGTCCTGTACATGTATTATTTGAGTTAAAGACAACTTCTCATTGCTGTAGCTGTAAAAATACACTTTTCTGTTAGTTAGTCCTATAATTACATTGATATTCCCATTTGGCTGTGTATGCGTATACATAAATACAATGTTCTGTGAATACTTCAAAGTTATTGAATTAGTAAATAACGTATTACTATTTGAGAATGCCAATATCTCTCTATTCTCTGCGGGAATAACACTAAAGAACATTGAAATGTCATTCATTTCCTTAATTATCTCATAATTATCCGCGTGTTTTATATCTTGTGTATAGTCAATTTTGACTATTTTGTATAATAATGATACGTATACGTTATTATCCGTGTGTACTATATTGTATATAAACTCATTAATAAACTTTTTATAAATGATATTTCCGTTATCTTTCATTAAAATAATCTCTCCTGAAATTGTTCCTATTGAAATAATATCATTGTTAATGTACATAGAAGATATTTTACTCTCTGCAGTTGTGACGTATTCAACTGTCTCTTTGCTATTCTGAGTATTCTCTGATATATTTATGCTTATAAT
The DNA here is from genome assembly GCF_000250985.1 of Nematocida parisii ERTm1. Classification (NCBI taxonomy): domain Eukaryota; kingdom Fungi; phylum Microsporidia; genus Nematocida; species Nematocida parisii. The sequence goes on along the minus strand of NW_013524651.1, from coordinate 210,929 downwards.
AGACCTATCCACAGCATAGTATATTTTATCCTTGTATAAAAATGACAATCTTTTACAGGTTCTTGGTAGACCTGATATAATACATCCTTTAGGTAGGCTTAGGTCAGTTATACCTGATATGTCCATGTTTTCTATATTTCCCTGACTAGTTTGGATTTTACTAATATTTTCTTCTATAAATTCAGAATTATCAGTAATTTCAGCACATATTGATTTCTGAGTGTGCTTTTGACTGTGAGACTCTTTCTGTTCTTTATTTTCTGCCTGGCTTGTTATTTTGATTTCTGCGTTCTCACTGCTCTTCTCATTACCAGTTGGTCTCATGCTTTTGCAAAATTTTATTTCTTGTATTTCTTTTACAGCTCTATTTTAATAACAGAAAATAACCCGATATAATCCGAATTTATTATTATTTGTACACGTATTAGTTAAGTAAATAAATTTAAATTTAAACCTGTACACTTATATTGAATTTATTTTACATTTTATACGTAGCAGTCAAAGACATTAACTTGTTACGGCCGCCCTAGGGGCACGAGGAACGGCTTAAAGAGAATAGGAAGAGAGAGTGTGGCGCTCGACGACCGACCGTTTGAGGTCCCTCCAACCTTATAGCAATAAACTGTTTTAACCAAAAAAAATGAATAAGGTAATAAAAAATATTTTAATTATTCCCTGTATGAAAAGCAGTATGATCATAAAGCTATTACTAATGATGTATGCTGTATATGCAAGAATTGAGCTAGTGGATATAAAGAAAATAGGAGAGACTGTGGTTATTCAAGAAGATAGATTATTAATACACCCAGACGGACCGCTTAGTCCACTTAGAGGATATATTATGCACAGGAGTGGGTACATGTTCAACAAAAGATTTTATTCATCCGAAATAGACACAGACTATAGCTTAACAAAAACAGATAAAGTTATACATGACAGTGTTCCAGTTTATGATTATACAAGACAGCCAATTAATGATCAGGTATATGATGATATTGAAGAGAACAAAGAATATTTGACTGAGTTCCACACACTGCTAATTGGAATGTTTCCCTCTCCAGATGGATCGCTTTCTATTGTATCAGAAAGAAACGATGCAATGTATCGATTCTTAATAAAAGATGAAGTACAAGCACAGAGCATGCACATTCTAGCAGCTCTTTTTCTCTTGTCTGAGAATGTCAATATTCCTATTAATACATGCATACAAGAAGAAAAAATACTTTTTCTGGAAAGCCCAGATGGAATAACTACATATATTAATCTGAAGGGGCCAAATCATTATTTAGTAAATCTTATTGAGTTTCTAAAGAAATATATAGATGATGATAATGCCAATCCAAATAGTATAGAGAGCACGCCCAATGAACCAACTGCATATGAGCAGTTCAAAACCGGAGAATTTTTGAACACAAAGCAGTTTCTTGTTCAATCGTATATATACGAGTTTATTGACACACCAGAAAAGTATATTAAGTTTGTAAAAGCAGTGTACACTCTCTTGAATGATCAAATAAAGAATGAAAATTTTACACCAGAGGATATAGCAAAGAGTAATAAACTGCTTGAAGAGTGCTTTATAGAAGAAAATGCAATTTCAGGCTTGATTAATCATGCAGCCCATATTTTTAATCTTAAAGATATAAAAGACAAATACAGAAAATTTCCATTTATTGATACATTAGAGCTACCAATATATACTCGAGTAAAGGCATATGATAGAACAAATGACAAAGAATTAAACGATGAAGATAAAAAATACTCCAACTATGTAGAAGTAAGTCTACTATGCTTGGCATGCTGTTTAATGTATGACCCGAATACAAGAAAGTACACTACAGAGCATCTGCCAGACAATGAAGAAACTAAGCCATTGAAAAAATTCTTTGAAAAATATCCAGTGCCAACAGAGAGTACTAGTTATGAAATGCAACAAGATTGGTACAGAGTAGTAGCAGACTTGAAGAATGACAAGATTTTTTATATAAAGGAAGGGAATAATGAATTGGAAACCGGTTTGTTAAACATGCTATATGTTATATCAGATATAACTGGAAACCAGAAAAGAGTACTTGAAGAAATTGAGTCTATAAAAAAAAGGCGCGATGATAGTAATCATTCATGTCTAGATTTTAATATAGAAAAAAATCTAATCACGATATTTACAGCGCTATCGACGAATAAAGACCTTGAAGTAGACTGTGGTGATTTTACAATAGAAGATAATAGACACAGTATGTCAGACTTATTTGGCAGCTTTGGTCTACTTTATAACTTTAAGAAGCTACAGACAGGAATGTCAGTAGATATAAGCAAAGACCACGTTAAATTATTTATAGAGGAAGATTTATTCTCTGATGAAGAAAAATCAGTTATTATAAGAGAATTTACTAAAGCGCAGAATATGTATAACAATCCAAATAAGTATACAGAATGTATGATTAAACATTACATTTATGTAGAGCTAGCCAAATTGCAGTGTGAGTATGCATATGTAGAGGAGCCTATTGAAAGTATACTTTTAAATAGTATTATTAAAGGCGGATATATAAGTACGCTTAATATATTCCTATACGGAAGAATTGAAATAGAATATTATAAAGTGAGTATTATTACAAACTTCTTGATGCTCTATGCAAATCCTATTATTAAATATGACAGTTCACTAATACGAATGACAAATAATATTATCGGAAGCATCCCACTTGATAATCTGTGTACAAGAGATTGGATCTTACGAGGATATATTTACAACTCAAAAGCTAAAGATTACTATAAAAAAATTGATGAAAGTGCATGGGATGGACTTTGTATAACAAATATTATACTTAAATCATTATATCTAGATTTGTTTTTATGTACAGTTACTGTAGAAGACGGGCTTACGCATAGTTTTGCTGGAATAATAAAAAAACTAAATAAGAATAGCTACCATTATTATAAAACTATAGAAGACAAGTGTATTATTGAATATATATTAGATTATTTAGACAATACATCCAAACCCAAATTTGATACATTCTGTACGATAATAAATATAGTAAACCAAACACTTACAAACTTCAATAAGCAACAATTAACAAATATACATTTGTCATGGTTTTTTGACATGTTTTCTATGATGACCGAAGAAGACACACCAGAAATTCAACAATATTTACTATATTTATTTAGTATTATAAATGATGATTATATTACGACAGCAAAAAAAAAAGATATTCGGTGGAGTATTCAAAGTTCTCCTAATGATATATTGGATTTCTTACAAAAAAATAGCAATATGATTTGTGGTACTAATTTAGAAATCAGCAATAAAATCAATAAAATTGAACAGCTGCTTAAGAATAGTACATTCCAGAATCAGCCCCGGTAAATATAATTATATTATATAATTATATTTTCATTGAGTTTAAAAATAAATTATTTTAAATTTAAGTAATAGAAAATTATTTACAATTCTTTTTGCTTCAGTAGGATATATCATGAATATACTAAGAATAATTATATAAGTAATTATAAGTATTACTGTAATAATCTTGAATAGTTTAGTACTCCAGAAATTTATACCTATTTGTTCATTAGGTTTTTGTTCATCACTACTTTCTGGGACTAATTCATTAGGAGGTATCTTATTGGGTTCTTCTATTTTTTCAACACGAATGTTCTCCATAGTATTAGCCAGTATGTTATTAAGTTCAAATATTATAGATTTTAAATAATTTTGAAATTCATCTCCTCTGTAATATTCAGTATTAAATGTATTATGCTTCTTTATAAAATCAAATAAGGCAGTTTCTTCACACATAAACATTTTCCCTGTGTTTTCTGCACTTTGTAATTGGTTTAAGTGTTCTTTAATTATATTTATATATGAATCAGTTTCTGTCTCATTTGTATCCGGATTTATGCACATATTAAACACTTCATTATACAAATTATAGACGGGATTATGTTTAAAATTAATGGACTTAATATAAAACAGTCTATACAATGAATTATTTAAAATCACATAACTGCTAAAACCATCCTGTGTATAGGTTCTTGTAAGTAACTGTAATGATTTAATATCATCTTTACTTATCTGTAATTTACTTGCATTTGATTGTTCTATTCCATTTTTATTTGTTATAATTAGATTATCACCATGGTTCATTAGTATATCTAATACTCGCACTATTCTAGAACACTTTTTTGATTTTGTCAACTTACAAAGTTTACTTATTGCTTTTTCTTGTGATACCTTACCATTTAATTTTGGTATTCCTGCTTTCTCACACAGTATATTAATAGAATAATTATAGAAATTACTTCTAATCTTATAAACATACATCATAATTATATAATTACTTCCCATTAAATTATAAAATTCCTTTCTTTGATAATTATTTTGTATTTCTTCTCCTACTCTCATGATTATATTTATAATTATATTAGTGCTTTTAATAGCATTTTTAATTTTATCTAGACCAGTAGATTTCAATAGGTTTAAATCAGTAGTTAATACTCCCACTTCAACCAATTTCATATATAATATATTATATGCTAGATTTACCATTGGTTCTGGTAATTCTGTAAATATTCTTCCTATTCCATTTATATCTGATATTATTTTAAATATGTCATCTTTATTCCTAACCAATTTATCATTGTTTATAAGTTCTTTCTCTATTTTATCCCATATAATTGGCTCATTAATATATCCTACCATAAAAATATTCAAAATTGAATTTTATTTTTATTAACCAATATAAATTATATTCACTTTATTGGATATTTACTATTCGTGAATAACGTATTATACACACTGACGTACTCAATAAATTCGTATGTGTGTGCAGTAATTAGTCTACTTCTTACCAGAGAAGTATTCATTACTATATAATTGTATGATAATTGGCAGAATAATCCAGCAGTGCAAATTATTATTAAACAAACTGAGATTAATGATAGAGTACATGTATACCATGAGATTATGCTCTGTGCAGAATTATTAACACTATCAGTTAAAAATCCTTTTATTTACACATTGTGTAATAAGTTTTATCGATTATTATTATTTCTAATATTATTTCTGGTTATTTCTTTTGGTTCACACACTATAAAGTCTTATTTTTTACATAATGTTCATTAAATAGTCTTTTTTTAATATGTACTTTTTATATTTGATTAATCATAATATATTACACATAGTATACTAAATTATAATATGTTATGATTATTTATTATACTATGTGTATTATATGTTATTTATTATGCATTATGTAATAATATTTGTGAATGTTCATGGTATAAGCTTATAATAATACTGTAATATTCTTTTGTTATGTGTGTGATGGTTTCAGTGTAACTATTGAACAGTTCTGGCACTGCACGTGGTGATGTACGTAATAATCTACTAATACATAAGACATAATTATATGAGACTGATAATACAGCTGTAAAGTACTTTATGATCATTGTATAATTAGTTTTAATATAATTATTAAATAATGCTGATTGTGTTATAAGTAAATTAATTATTACTAAAACAGTAAAAAGTAATGGGCGTATTTTCTTACTTTTACTACTAGCCATAAAAAATTTTATTGTACTATATTTATATTATATATTATACTATGTGTAATATATTATACTATGTGTGATAATCAATATAACCCGATATAACCCTAACTATAAATATAAAATATTTTATTATAATTTATATTTATGCACGCAGAAAGGAACAAAAAAAGAGAATTACTGAGCCGAGTAGTCCTTGGGGCAGTGACAGGGTCAGTGATTGGCCTAACAGTAGGAATTATATCCAAGGGAATCAACAGGAACAGTTCTATATCACAGAAAGTAACTGATACCATGATAATAGGAGGAACATACGCTATAATGGACAATTTAGTATCTAAGTACAACATAAACCAAGCTTATAGACCAATACTTTCTGGTCTAATAGCAGGAAGTCTTGGTTCAAGAGGGAGCACTTTTTCTATTATAACAACATCTGTAATAACAGCCACTGCAGCGTACACATTAGAAAACACGAATATTATTTATAACACAAATATTGAATAATAATATATAATACACATATAGTAATAAATAATAATACATAATATACTATAACTTATTACACAGTATATAATAAATAATACATAATATACTATAACTTATTACACAGTATATAAATAATAATACATAATATACTATAACTTATTACACAGTATATAAATAATAATACATAACATACTATAACTTATTACACAGTATATAAATAATAATACATAATATACTATAACTTATTACACAGTATATAAATAATAATACATAACATACTATAACTTCTTACACAGTATATAATAAATAATACATAACATACTATAACTTATTATACATTGTACTATAACTTCTTACACTATGTGTACTAATTACTATATAACTTATTACACATTGTGTACTAATTGCTATATAACTTACCATAACTTATTACACTATGTGTACTAATTACTATAACTTACTATAACTTATTACACAAATACTATTATTTATTACAACTTATTATAACTTATTACAACTTACTATAACTTATTACACTATGTGTACTATAACTTACTATAACTTATTACACTATGTGTACTAATTGTTATTTATTACACTATTACTATTATTTACTATAACTTCTTACAGTACGTGTACTATATATTATTTATTATATATTATGTATTATATTATAAGCATAAACATCTCTTACTATTATCTGTCTCTATGGTGAACTCCGGTATGTTCTGCTCTGGTTCTGTTGAATTCTTTATGGTCTCACTTATCTCCTCTACTAATTTACTTATCCCTTCTGTTGTAATTGAACATGTCTCAATATACCTGGCATTATACTTCTTCACCTTCTCCTGGATCTCCTCTTCACTCGGTGCATTATTCCTATTTTCCAATAAGTCCAGTTTATTACCTATAATTAAAATATTTAAGTTATTGGAATTATTTTTTAGTACGAAGTCAGTGATCCAGCCATCAATCCTGTTGAAAGTATCGATTCTAGTCAGGTCAAACATAATTACAGCCATGAAAGAGTCTCTTGTATAATTAGGTATAAGGGATCTGAACCTTTCTTGGCCTGCTGTGTCCCATAACTGTAGGTTTACTGTCTTACCAGCGATTTCTGTCTTCTGTGCAAAGAAATCCACTCCGATTGTAGGGTGGTAATCTTTTGTTTCTGTGCTGAATACGTATTTAGTGATTAAAGTGGTCTTACCCACTGCTGTATCACCCAGGAACACTATTTTATACTTTGGGAGGACTTCTCTCTTTGCTGTCTTCATACACAAAAGAAATTTACAATATAAATATAAACAGAATATAATACACAATACACAATAAATAATAAAATAAATTAACAAATGCATAATAAATAATACATAATACACATAGTATAATAAATAATATATAGTACACATAGTATAATAAATAATAAGTTATAGTATATGTGTAATAATTAGTATATATAGTGTAATAAGTTATAGTATATGTGTAATAAGTAATAATTAGTACATATAGTATAATAAGTAATATATGTGTAATAAGTTATAGTATATAGTGTAATAAGTTATATAGTAATTAGTACACATAGTGTAAGAAGTAATAATTAGTATATATAGTGTAATAAGTTATTATATTGTATACAGTGTGTAATAAGTTATAATAAATGTGTAATAAGTTATATTATTTATTACTCTATTACTATTATATATTATTTATTACTCTATGTCTATTATATTCTATTGGTCTATTAGTCTATTATATATTATACTATGTGTATTATATTATACTATTTATTATACTATGTGTATTATATATTATTTATTACTGTATTAGTAATAATTCTTGTTTTATTTTTTTTATGAATATTATACGTAGTATTCAGAGTATAGGAAGTACTTTAGTGTACGATAAAGAATTACTTAGTAATGATATATGTACAGTATATTCTGGTTATTATAATAATAAGGAGTGTACTATATTTAAGTATAAGTGTAATACAGATAAGATATACCCATTATTAAGATATATTGATACATTAGATATACTACCAAGACTTTATGAGTATAGTAGTAAATATATTGTAACAGAGAGAATATATCCATATAAAAATAGTACACATAGTGTAATAAATAATAATTATAACACAGTGTGTAATAATAATACATTAAATAGTACACATAGTGTAAATAATAATGATATATTTACTGAGTATATAAATAGTATTATAAGTACAATTAATAGTACGCTATTAAATAATAACAATATAATATTAGTATCAATGTATAATATAAAGGATGGTAATTTATATATGAATAATTATGATACAGTGTGTAATAATAATACAGAATATAATACGCATAGTGTAAAAAGTAATAATTATAGTACAGTGTGTAATAATAATACAGAATATAATACGCATAGTGTAAATAATATTAATAAGGGCTGGGAATATTTACTTAGTAATAAGTCTATTTCTTTATGGTCATTGTGTAATAATTGTAAATATAATGATAATTGTGTAATAAGTAATGAATTATTTATTAAACCTTCTGATATATTCTATGATATAAATTATAACACAAAGTTGATGATATTTCCAGTATTTACTGATCATTGTGTAATAAGTAATTCTATTAATATTATAACAGTAATTAATTATTTATTACACAACAGAATATATTACACATTGTATATTATATTATTATATAATAAAAACACATTACCTGAGTATTATTGTATGTCCGTTATAAAAAAACTACTAGATGAAATAGAAAGTGTAAGAGACAAAGACTTATACTACATAGTAGACAAAGTTATAGGTAATAATATAGAAAGAATTAATAACACAATGTGTAATATATTAGACAAAGAATATAAATTAGGAAATTTATCACATGATGAAATATTATTTATATTCAGTAAAATTTTTAAAAAAAATAACGAAGATTTTGATATCGAAAAAAACAAAAATATTAGCAAAGGAAGTTCTGGTATATTCAGTAAGTTTATTAAAACCATAAAAAATGGAAATTCTGTAAGTAAGAATAAAGAAAAAGGTCACCCATCAGGATATCTTAACAGTAAAAATATTAAAGACACTGATAAAGTATCTGGTGGTGTACATCAGGATAGTAATACTGTATTATTAGAGAGTGAGATGATTGTATGTCCTATGTGTATTAATGTGAGAAATAAAAATAGAAAAAATAAAAATATTCCTAATAAGGAAAAGCCGTTAAATACCGTTATTTCTAAAAAAGGAAATACTTCGCCAAATAAAAATTTAAATACAAAAAAATCAGGCAATAACCCGAGTAACCCGGATATTTCTGATATAATCAGTATAATATTCTTGTTGTCACCGAGTTCTCCTTCTATTCTAATAAGGAATAAGCCAGCATACGTCTTAATTAAGTACTTTACAGTGCATTTGTATAATTTATCGATTACAGATATAAATGAACTATTTTTAATTTTATCAAAATCACAAATAACACCTGAAATATTAGAATTATTTTTTTATGGATTACCCGTTTTGTCATCTCCAAATAAGGTAATTTTCATAAATATTTTAATAAGTAATATATCCTTAATAAGAATAGAATATATTTATAAGTACAGTAGCATATTAATAGAAATACAAAATATTTTCAAATTAATAATTCCGTTATTATTAAGTGAAAAGTATAAAATCGGTGTATATTTAGTATTTATACATATAAATAGGATAGATATAAGTGGTATTCAAGAGATATTAACGGTTTTAATTAAAAAAATAGACCAAGAAAGGATATCTGTTATAAAATACGTTATAAATTACTTAGATGAAAATTTTTGCAATAAAAAATGGAGTATTTTCAAAAGCACCATCAAGGATCAGAAAAAAATGAAAAAAGAAGAGAAAGAGCGTGCCTGGTTAGGGAGAAAGGAGAAAAGAAACAAAACTTGGACAGAATTTATAGAGAATGAGAAGAAAAGGTTCTCAGGCGAATGTACACCCACAGAAAATCATAAAGAAAAAGAAAAGGGATGGGAAAATAACGAATGGTAAATTAATTACTATATTAGGAAATAAAATAAAAATTTATATCATATACAATATAATACACAATGCATAATAAGTACATAATATAATACACAATGCATAATAAATAGTACACAGTGTATAATAAATAGTATACAATAGGTACTAATTATTACTTAATACACAATGCATAATAAATAGTACACAGTAATAAGTATACAATATAATACACAGTGTGCATTAATTATTACTTAGTATACAGTGTATAATATGTAATGAATAAATTATTTTAATTTAATGTACTCATGTATTACATTGTATAATATATTACACACTATGTATTAATTAATAAAACTTAATACATCATATATGATAAATATATTATTTATCACACATTGTATCATATATTTTAATTATTTATTATACAATCTGCAATAAATATTTTATGAACAAATTATACTTAATAATATATTTAAGCCTATTACTTATTGTACAATGTACAGATTATATTAAATATAACACATTGAGTAATAAACAATGTAAAGAATGTGGCTCAAAAATACCAAGATATATTACACAACCAGTAAAAAGTAATAATCAATCTAATAATTTATGCACAATGAGTACTAAGTATACAAATAATAAAATTAAAAGGAAAAGGAAAGAAATACAAGATAAAAATTTTAAAGAGGCGGAAGAGAGAAGAGACTACCAGAAACAACAGGATATAATAAGAAAGAGAATAAAGGAGTTAGATAGAGAAATGAAAGCATTAAATATTAAGCAAATGAAGATATCAAAAGAACTAGCAAAAGAGAGTTATAATAAGAAGAGGTATCCGTATAATATACCAAGACCAGGAGGTGTAATATATAATGGACGGATTAATCCATTAAATACAACAGAAAATAAACCAAAATATAATACATAATGTGTAAAAAATAAAAGTACAGTTTAATTATAAAACAATGTGTACAAAATAAAATTATGCATAAAAAATAAAAATAAAAATAAAAATAAAATATATAATAATTAGTCTGTATTACAACAGAATATAAATTATAATAGTACTTTAAAATTACTTAGTTGAATTTACTTATAATTCTTGATGTGTATTTGATTATTCTGTAAATATTTCCTGATTTCAGATATTTTTATGACATTTTCTGGATTTTTCAGGGCTTTTCTTGTTTTTATTTCCTTTTTAGGAATATTTAACTGAATTTCCTCTGAAAAAAGTAATTCCTTAATGCTTTCCTGAACATCTTCCATTTTTACAGTGTGCTTGTGACAAATATCGTACTGTACAGGCACTCTTTTATTAAAAACCGTTATATTTGTGTATATTTTGTATGTAAAACAAAATTTATTACAAATATAACAGGTTTTTACCATAAAAATATTTTTTAATACCGAAAAAGGAAGATATTTTTTTATATTTCCGTTATAATTAACTAAATATTCCGTTATAATATTGCATAACGATAATTCAGGTTTAATAACAGCAGTTATACTCTCAGGAGAAGAGAAATTAAAATCAACTAAATAAGGCAGTTCTAATATCCTGGGTGATGCATACTTTATATTACTCCTTAGTATAGTAATACTCTGTAATGATTTAATTTCCGTTATGACAGTTGGAAATTCTTCAAATAAATTACCTGAAACATCAATTACTTTTAAATTTAAAAATTTTACAGATTCAGGTAATTCCGTTATTTGATTATCTGCTAAATTTAATTCCTGTAAGAGTTTTAACTCTTTTATTTCTGATGGAACAGAAGTTATCCTGTTTTTACATAAATAAAGGATACTTAAATCCTTTAATTCTTTTATTTCAGGTGGAATTTCCGTTATTTTATTGCAACAAATTTGTAAAATTTTGATTTTTCTTAAATATTTTATATTTCTGTTGATATTTATGATATTGCTCTTACATAAATACAGGTATAAAATATTTTTGTTTGTTTTGACTTCTTCTTTTTTTTTATTAACAATTTTTATTCCTATGCTTACTTCTGGCACACTAACAACAACTCCCATCCTAAAGTATTCAGAAATTTAAAGTATATGTATAAAAAATAAAGTACTTGTTGTTCATTGTGTAATATAATTGGATAAAATATGTGTAATATAATTGGTTAGTATATGCATATTATTTACTGCACTATATATACTATATAATAAATATACTGCACTATACATACTATATAATAAGCATATTAAGCTATATAACTTATTACACATAGTGTATAAAATAATATGCCATGGTATAACTTATTACACATATACTATCATTTATTACATATTGTATACTATTTATTATTTATTCTACTATTATTTATTACACATTGTATACTACTTATTACATATTGTATGCTATTTATTATTTATTCTACTATTATTTATAAATTCTATTATATTATTTTTTTTATGGATGTGGATATGCTTACACTTGGTACTATTCTGCCACAAGATATGACTAATTCTATACTAAATGAGATTAAATCCATCTGTAACTTTAAATATAATGGATTCTATGGGCCACAGCCAGTCTCTTTAACTAAAGAATCATTAAATTTAATTAAATCAATGGATTATTATGTATGTGAGAAGAGTGATGGACTAAGAGCACTACTATACTATAAATATATTACTAGTGCAGTAGAAATATACTTTATAACCAGAAATAATGAAATATTTATAAGTAATTGTGTTATAAACAATGATATACAAGTAAAAGGGAGATATTTAATGGATGGAGAAGTAATCCAAGACAAATCGGGTAATTTCCAGTATATTATATTTGATATGGCAATATTTAACAGTAAAAGTATCTGTAAGCATAATTTAAATGAAAGATTAACCATGGCAATGAAATTTTTACAAATAAGTGAAGAGAGAAGAAGGGAGAGAGAAAATCAGAAAAGACAAAAAATAGAAAAAAATGATAAAAAAATAGATGAGTTCAGGGAGAAAGAAGATCACCAAGATAAAATAAGTAAAAATAATAACCCGGTTGAACTAACTGTATTATTAAAGAGAATGCATAAGAGCTATGGTATAAGTGAAATATTCTCAGAAATAATACCAAAATTATCCCATGAGAATGACGGACTAATATTTACATGTGTAAATTATCCTTATATTCCAGGTACTTGCCAATATTTCCTAAAATGGAAACCACCACATTTAAATTCAGTTGATTTCCGTATAAGGAAACTTTCAGATATTTTTTATAAGTTATTTGTACTACATAACGGTAATGAAATATTTTATGATATATTCTGTTATAACGTAAATAATCATTATAAGATAAGTAATGATCAGGAAATAGATGGATTAATAGGAGAATTCTGTTATAACCCTAAAGAATATGCATTAGACACAGAATATACGCAAATAAAAGGGAATTGGTCCTTATTGCGTATACGTACTGATAAATTATTACCAAATGCGTATAAAACTGTACTAAATATAGTAAATACTGTATATGAGAATATAACATATAAAGAATTGGCCAGGAATACACTAGAAATAAGGAATAATTGGAAAGAGAGAGAGAGAAATAAATACACAATGTGTGATAAATAAATTTAAATATAAAAATTTTAATAAATAAAAAATAAAAATGGAAGGCAATGCAAATATAACTAGACTAATTATAGATAACTGTATTATATTAGATGAGAATAATTTAAATACACCAAATAGACCAAATACAACAGAAGATGGTATAGATAGACCAAATACAACAGAATACAGCGTATACACACTAAATACAACAGAAAATAGACCAAATATATCAAATACAACAGAAAATAGACCAAATACAACAGAAAATAGTATAAATAGACCAAATACAACAGAAGATAGACCAAATATATCAAATACAACAGAAAATGATATAAATATACCAGAAGATAGACCAAATATATCAAATACAACAGAATACAGTGCATACACACTAAATACAACAGAAAATGGTATAAATATACCAGAAGATAGACCAGACGATAGTATAAATACAACAGAAGATAGCACAGATCCGAAATTATTATGTTTGAAAGTGTTTATGATGATTGTGTGTATTATTGTATCTCTATTAATACTGTATATACCAGTAATATACAATTTATTAAGAAATTAAAATATATTACACATTGTATACAAAATTATATTACAATATTTTTATATTTAAAATATTTATGAATTATTTATACTTTCTGTTGTAATATAGACTAATTTTCTGTTGTAATTAGTCTATGCTATATACTTATACATAAAATACAAAAATAAAAAAATATTGTAATATAACTTATTATACAATGTGTAATAAAATATATATAACTTATTGTAGAATGTGTAATATATTTTATTATTATACTAATAGATATAAATAGACTAATTAATATATTTTATAATACACTATGTAGCATATGTATACAATATATATTACATAATGTACTATAAAATATATATAACTTATTATACAATGTGCAATAAGTAATGTAGAATGTGTAATAAGTAATACACAGTGAATTGATGAATAAATTTTAAAGTAATAACCCGTTATAACCCGTTATTATTTGTGAATTAAATGATTAGTCTATGCTTACGCTGGTAGAATATGGAAAAAATAGATAAAATAATAAATATTGATAAAACTGTAAAGCACATAACCATTACACCTATGTTTTTACCTCTCTCCTCGGCCGTACTGTTATTATTGAACATCCTGATGGTTTTAGACCGATCTAGTAATGTACTGATGGAGTACGTATGTGTTTGCATGATTAAATATACAGTTCTCTACAATAATCACTCTGAGGCCTGGCATAGAGACAAGTACTTCTAGAAGGTTTGGTATTTGACTGTTATACACACTGAGTGATCTGAGTCTGTATAACTTATAAAAGCAAAAAGGAATTTCATGCCTGCCTTGTAAGTCTGAAAAAGAAAGTGTGTGGATTAGCCTGAGGAAGTTCGTCCAGTTTCTCTTCTCTTTCGGAAAGTTCTCTTTTAATAGCCGTATGCATGCGCCATTCACAAATATTTCTAAATTAATAATAGTCACTAATTGAAGAAATTCTGTTATTTGATCTTCTTCTTGTGGAGTGAGTATGCACATTTCAGATATGCACTGGTTCCTGCCGGGGATGGAAAGAGTGCTTTTCTGGTTTAGTGCATTGTATGTGATAATAGTGACATTATTGCATATGTGTGTGGTTGATATGTGCTTGAGAAGTATACTCCATTTTTTGAATGGTTTATAACAGCAGAATACAACTTGCTCCTTCTGTATGACTAAGTATGAAAAAACTTTGTTTATGTATGCACTGTACCCAGGAAGAATACCATCAAATGAGTTGATCACAGTGTTATTCTGTGCTGAGAATGGGGTTTTACTCAAATATATCACCTCTAAATATATATTTGGATTGCATATTACAACCAGAGGAATACTTCCCATGTAATTTGTATATATAACTAAGCGCAGTGTGCCTGGTACTAGCGTTATTGAAGAATAATCTATTCTCAGATTGCTTACTCTTTCGGCACTTATGGAGATTTCTTCTGCAGATTCCATATCAAGTAGGGATAGGCCCATGTTGAAGAAGTAATTCCTGAAGAAAAACGTTTTTGTTTTTGGAAGGGTTAAAGTAATGTCCTGTGATAGTGTGACATAATTCATATCCAGAATAAGTGTTTTAAGTCCATAGCATTTTGTCAGGTTAGAAAGGCAGGCAGTAATTGTATAGTTTTCCTGTTTATTAATAGCCATGCATACAGTTTCCAGTGATGGAATGCGTGTAAGTATTGTTATTAGCTGGTTAGTGATAAGCTCTGGCCGTTTTATTATAACTTCATTTACTCTGAGCAGCCATCGGGAAAGAAATTCATCTAACTCTATACATGAAGGGGCGAGAGTATCCAGCTTCTCTGCTCTTGTAGTGACTCGTATGCAAATTGCACTATTAAGATTATACTCCAGAACACTTCTGTCCATAGAAGAGATAATTACAAATTCACTCTCTTGTGTACAAACTTGCCAATTGTATTCCTTTAAAGTAAAAACATTATTGGCTTGTGCATATAAGGAAATAGTCGATATAACTACTAAAATATACATACTCATATACAATCCCCAATATTTTGGTCTTTTTTCTTGTGTGTATCTCCATGTTTCTGAGTACAAGCCTATTCTTAGCATGGTTTACAGGTGCATTTCGGGTCATACTTATTGGAGTATATATTTATTGGATACTTTATTTATGCTCTGATTGGTCACTCAGAAATAAAGATGTTTACATATGTGCTGGATTGGTAGATATCATGATGCATAGGCCATTCATACACAATAGTACATTATTTATAATTTGTTTGATATATCTGAGCACAGTGCGTACATCTGGTATTTTATCTTGGATTAATCCATTCTCCTATAATGGAGCAACTACAAATCCACAAGAAGATCTTCGTGTGAATACTCTGTCTATAAACAATCCTGTATACATGGAATTCATACACGAACTGTCGTATAAAAACACTGCTATTGATAAAATAATAGAAATATACGAGGATGAAGACTGGATAAACAAAATATCTGCTCTTTCAGTGATTAATCTGTGCATTGACAGGCCAAGCATAAATATAATTCTAAATAACTTACCCATATTAAAAGACGCATCTCATTTACACATCCAGCTAGAAAGACAGTCAGTTATAACCAGCGGAGGCAGTACACAGCCAGATGAACAGCCAAATACAGCCCAAAGCATTGGTCATGATAATGATCAGTCAAGTGAACAGACAGATACAGAAAAAGCCAAAATCCACAAAAACCTAGAAACTCTATTTAAAAATCTAGGATTAACCCGGATCAAAAAACTTACTTTTTCTGGGATTGACCTAGAAAAAAAGTTGTTAAACTGTCTTTATGTGAATAACCATTCATTAACTGCACTTTCATTCATACACTGCACTCTTTTAGGAGATGTTATAAAGCAGCGCTTTTTAGAGACCTTCATAATGATGTTGAAGCGGTTTAATTATATTAGTAGTTTTTCCTTTATCAACTGCCAGCTTAAAAAGCAAATAGATATGTACATGGATGTTCCTAATTATACGGATCTATTTTTATCTGAAATGGATAAGAGTATAAATAATGAAATTATCCTGCACATTGAAGGCGAGTCTGAATGTGTAGTTGTTACACTTCTAAAACTGTTAAATTCATTTAAAGAAGTGTCACTTTCTAATAACAGCTTACTCTCTCTTGATTTTTTGGAGTCTCCCGAAATAGAAACACGTCTTTCCGGTCTGGAATCCTTTCATTTAAGAAATGAGCCTGCATTAATGTACTTTGAGCCACCATTCTCAAAAATCACACCAAATTTACAGGAGTTGCTTCTTATTGGGATAAATCCACGAATAAGAGTATCTACACAGTTCTTTCTGTATGAGCTGTTGAATGTGGAGACAATTTCTCTTGATGCGCATATATTTGAACAGATTGGGTATAATTCGACTCTTTTCATGAACAACAAGCAAGATATACGTGCATACGGAGGTGGAATAGACTCTTCCGACACACTATATATAAGAATTGCCACTGAAGTATTTAATATAACTAAAAAAGATCTTTGTCAAAACACATCTAGAATAAAAGTGCAGATATTCTCAGATACAATAGAAAAGGCATCAGATGAGGTAAGAATAATTCTTCCTAAATCCTTGGGCACAGAGATTCTTACGATTGAAGTGTTTTCTAATAGCACAGCAAATACTGAATCTATAACAAATCTTATAAAGGCAATTACAAGTAGGTATGAGAATATAGAGATTCTTTCAGTGATATTCAGTTCTCGGATAAAGCAAAAATACATTGACATTTCATTTTTGAAGGAACTTCCAAGTTTGCAATTATTTTCATTTGAAAATTTAGAAGCAGACATAATATTCAATAGCGGTGCGAGTCAAGGATACTTTTCTAAAGGACTTAATTATAATGTACTTTCATTGTGCAAAGAAGATGATACGTGGGTATCTATGAGCGCAACACCTAATTATATTCTGCATGCAGTGGATGTACGCTATTTTAGCCAGTGGGCAACCCTTCCAATAATATATAATCCAGTGCTTTCCCCCATCAGTAGACTAAATGCCCTTCCACAGCCAACATTCATTCCAGAAGAGAATATAAAGTACATTGAATTAAAAAGACAAGAAAAAAATGACCGCAATGTATTGAAAAGATTTGTTAATAACAATAAAAAATGCACCAGTCCGAAGTGCATAACTGGCTTCTCTAAATGGCAACCAGCCAATAATCTGAATTCTTCCACGAAAACCAAAATAGCATCTAACCCCACCAGGTATGAAAACTACTTTATGGTTCTGACATGCGGTCATTATATATGCATTGAGTGCGTAGAACACGCGAAGCCACAAAAAAACACTTCTTTAATTGAAATGGGTAAGTCTTTCATAACTAATCCCTACACGGTTGTAAAAGTCGCGAAAGAGCTGCTTATCCGAAAAAAGGTATCACAAAAACTATCCAAAGCAAGTGTAAGTATGAAGTGCTTAGTCCCAGAATGCATAAACTCGAATCGATTTGTTTTATACAACTACACCAGTGAAATTAACTACATATATGAGTATATCATATAATAGCCAAAAAACTGAAATTGCCATAGAACAGAAATCTTCTATAAGAATAAAATATTCTATTTAACAAAAATTTAATTACACGGCAGGCAATCGTAAAAACCAGAGAATCCAACTTATTCTACAAAAATACATTTGAGAGTGACATATGCTCCTACAACTTATACAGAATTGACTGTGTTTGCCAACAGAATTAACACATTTTTTGACAGAGCTTTTTATGCTATATTCTGCATACTTTGCTGTTTATTTAGGGGCTGTTTCATAGATGGTTAGTATGCGTACAGTAAATTCTGAGAATTCTCATAGGAAATGAAAAATATAGGATTTAGTCTGATAGTACCCCATACATTTAAAAATTCAATAATCCCAAAGTATGATATATATTTGTTAACGGTGTATATATACAAAAAGTGTGAATATTATATTCATACAATAATTCACTGCAAAAATATAATTTCCGGATATAAAATTATAATAACGACCCCTGCAATGTATTTCATGCTATTTATATGATTAACAAAAGTATTTCTATATTATTTTTTAATTAATCTAATTAACTGACAGAGTGCCTTAATAAGTCTAAAAAATATACCAGTAAATACAGTGCCAATAAGTAATCTGTCAGTTATATAACTCTTCTGGTCATTGCACAATAATTCTATGTATTTATAATAATGAATTGTAGTATAGTTATACTTCTCAACTATTCTTACTCTCACTTGGTGTTTATTCTCTGGGGTAATCCTTATCCTACAAAGTGTCCCTTTTGAATGATACTCTATATCTAACGTGTTCCCAGTCACAGAATATATTTCATCAATATATTCATTATAAAATTGAATTGTTCTTCTATTAATATACGTGTTGATGAATATAGTATCATTAGTCAGCGTAGAGTAGAATTTTCTGGTTATTCCAGTATTAACCATCCTTCTAAGCAACATGCGCATATTTATATCAAATACTCTTTCCTCCTTAGAAACACTGCTTTCTTCAACCACTTCATGCGGTCTCGGTATGTTTATTTTAAAAATGCTGTTGTACCCATAATTTGTGCTGTTTTTGGGCCCAAGCACACCAATAACTCGCTGCCACTGATGGAGTATTATTGGATACAGCTCTTCCTTGTAAAATAATGACTTGAAACTGTATGTTTTGTCGTAAGTCGTTATTTCTAATGAACCCGTTAAAAAAAGTGATTTTTTAAGCTCTACCCCAAGAATTGTCTTTAACTTCAGGATTATTGTTGTGTTTCCAAAAATATTTTTAGAATAGAATGACAAGTGCTCTGTGCTTATATAAAGACGGCCTTGAAAATATTTTGAATTATTCTTAAGAAGTGAAGGACATGAGTGCTTTAACTCTTCATTTTTCGGGATAGACTTAAAAAGACTGTGAAATTTTTCCTTTCTTTTTTCTGAGGGAAGAGTCTTCTTAGTGCCTGTTTCACTCATCTGGTCTGTAAATAAAATAAAAATATTCTACATAAAATACAGAATATTTTATACTACTGCAATCCATTAATAGGGTTATAAATACAGAATTGTAACAGGAATATTCTTTAAATTATCCATGAAATTGCCATTCTATCTAATGATTTATGTGCATATTTATTACATTAATTATAGAATTATAGATGGACTCTTAAAATGATGTGTAATATGTTAAAGATACATTGGTATTTAAATTATAAATTGTATTTTCTATTGTATGGTAATACTTACTGTAGAAGAGGAAATACTCTGTGCATTAAGAAGGAATACTCAGGAGACTTCATTATTTCTTATTATAAATATTCTTAAGGAAATACTCAGTAGATTGGATATAAATAGTAGTTTTGGGTTATATGAAAATGTATACGAGGAGTACTGTAAGGTTATTAATAGAGTAAATGCAAAAGAGGGTGAAGCCACAATAAATAATAAACCAAGAAATAACCAAAAAATAAGAAGAAAGGAGTCACTAATGAATAATAGCATAATGAATGAGTGGAGAGAAATTCTTCATAAATTTAATTTTTGTCAATTAGGAAAGGTATTAGAAAAAATTATGTACGGCTATTGTAAAAAACATGGAAAGTTACAGAATAATTATGTTATTCATCTGATTAATCAAATCTGTATAAATATAAAAGAACTAGAAAATAATGAAGATAGTGTAGACATTAAACAGGAATTAATTATGTATTTAATTGATCCATTGCTGTTAAGCATTAATTCAACTAACAGCACAGAGTATAATTTAATTTTAAGTACAGTTGAAATAATATACAGTATAGACCAGAAAATAGTCCATAAAAATATCTGGTTGTGCATAATAACTGAATTAATTGAGAAATATTCAGAAAGAACACTTTTGTTTTTATTAGAAATTTTAAAAAATGAAAATTCTTCTTGGTGTTCTATTATTATTATGTACAGCCTTTATGTGGGAAGAGTGAACATTTCTTATTTTATAGACATATTCAGTAAAGTGGATATATTAAAAGTTACGATGTGTAAATACGATGAGCATTTTATATATCTTATACAGTTGTTATTTATAGGAAAATATCACAGTAAAGAAGGAGATAAATCTGTTATAGAACAATTTATGTGTGTACTGGCAAAATCAGAGCAGTTTAATCATAAATTTACACTGAGCAATGCCAAATCTGTATTTAACCAGTTAAGCAGTGTATGCACACTGGGAACACTTTTATACATTGGAAGAGAAATGGACTTAAATGTAAAATTATGTGCAGAAGACTGGACGAGTCTTTCATCCGTGATTGTTTTACTCTACAGAAGAATAGATTATGCTTTGCTTAATGAAGCACTGAAAAGAAGAAGTATTGAAGATATATTTTATATTTACTGTGTATGTGTTGTACACCCAAGTGCGCTGTATAATATTTCCTCTCAGAGAATTTCGGGATTATTTCAGCATAAAGACCAGTTAAAATCTGACTTATTGCTAATTGAGTATTTCTATTTATTAACTAAGCACAGTGCAGAGTGGAAGTGTTTAAAAAAAAAGAAAAATGAATTTCCTTCGTGTGCTAAGTGTGGAAATACATCAAAAACAAACAGAAGTACTAGAAAGGCAAAATTTAAAAGAAAGAAAGAGAATTTATCCGGTAGAGGAAATAGTGTAGATAATAGACTTAGAGAGACAATCAATTTTCTGACTATAAAAGAGTTCCAAGCAGGCAGTACAGCTACTAATTCAGAACATATAAAAAGAACAGGTATAATGAAAAAACGCGATAGTCTGAAATATGATAATCAAAAAGTATGTGGTCTATGTGCACTTGGAAGATGCTTTAAATCAATTAGAGTTGAAAACAGAAGTATTTTATCGCTAATTGTTGAAGGGGATATTTTAGAGTTAAAATCCTATCTTAATGAATCTGCTAAGACTATTAATTCACTAGCAGTGGTATTGGAGAAAGTCTATCCACAGATCAATATACCCGTGAAAAGCAATCAAGCACTAAGAGACTTAGATGTTTCTGAATACTTTGCATATCCTGAGTGCGTTCGTACATTTCCTATTTTAGAATTCAGCTCAAATAGAGTAAATGCATTGAAAAGCCTCTTTGACAATGATAATTCTCAAAAAAGAGTTATCTGGCTGTTGTTTCTAGAATGTGTATTAGAGGATATTTATGGTATATCAGATATTTTAACAGAAGAGTTCCACCTACAGGTCATAATTAGATCCCCCAGTATATCACAAAAAATATGCAAAAGACATTCTATACCCAGAGAAAAAAGAATTATAGAGCTTTCAATGGAGGTATTGGAAGAAGCTGTTAGTGTAACAGAAGAAGAAAGGAGTACTGTAATTAATGGTTTATTGGCACTTAGTGTATATACGCAAGATCCAGATATTTCTAATAATATTTTAAATTATTTATCTGAAAAAAACAGAAAGCGTACACTCTCTCCTATTCACAATTTTCTGAAGGCTTTTACTTTTATAAAAACAAAAAGAATAGCAGAAAAGGTAGAAAAATGTATGAAAAGTACAAAAGCAGTTATTAATGCAGTGAACACCTTACAATTATATAACAATACAGATGAAATAGATAGCATATCACCGGCTGAGTTAATACGCATGAAAGAAAAATTGTTTCAGGAAGTAAACACACTTGCCCCAGCAGAACAGCACTGTATAAAAGAATACTTTACTCAAAAAAACCTGTCATATACACTGTATGAGCACAGCTATCTTCTTGCCAGGGGAAGTACTTCTAAAATAAGAGAAATAGCAGAAATATATTACGATGAAGAATTACGGATAAAACCGTCCCCAGATAAGAACTCTGTGCTAATGGACAATGCTTGTGTATATTTGGCAAGTGGTGTGATGTGCTCAATATATCCCGAAAAGTATTTTATATTTTTCGTACTAACACAGGTGCTAGAATGTGATAAAGAAGTGACATCCTTGGAGAAGTATGCTTTGGTGCATGCACTAGAATACTTGTATGTGTATGATCTGGATCTATTTAGAGAGTTAGTTAGGCTGTGCACCAAGAAAACATTCTTTTCAGCCTACTGCACAGTAAAAAATGCACAAAAGAATTTTATGCAGGCGGGGTTCTTTGAGGTCCCACATCAAATACTGTTACCAGAACAGATTGAAATATACTCAAAAAAAGAATTTGGAAGTAAAAAGAAAGAAGCTCTAACAGAGAACTCTTCTTTGGTTCTACGAAAGACAGGCGCGCTTTCTATGGAAAAGGAGAAACTCATTCTTGCTCAGTACCAGAATGCATTCTTTACAACGCATTATAACTACTCAGATGTAACTTCTGTTGTAAGTGATTATTTTAATGGAATACTTCCCATTGCCACAATGAGAGTATTATTATTTCTATGCGAGGTTAAGAAAACAGAGGGGATTGATGCAGTGCCGTGTACATCATCCAGAGACTTTTTAAAAATATTCTTCTATGCAGCTTCATCTGCGACTACTCCTATAGAATATCCATACTATGGAATACCAGACATGCTTAAAAGTGAAAAACCCCTCTCCCTACAGGACCAGGACATAAATATAGAAATACAGAATACAAATGAAGAAATCCAGATGTATCTAGGCAGGCACAGAGATGATGGATTCATAACCAGAGATTCTGAAACTGACAGAAAATCATTTGAAGTGTTAGAGGTTGATAAAATTCTGCGGGCGGCTGATAGACTCACTCGCTGGGCTGAAGCAGCAGATAAATCAGCTGAAATAGAATATCTTCTCACAGGAACCGTTATATCCACAGGCGCAGAAACATACATTAATTTTCTGCAGTCTAACAAAGTACAGCAGCGGTTCAGATTTTTAAGTGCGATTAACGTGGACACTCCTCTTGTTGGTGCACATGAGATAGAAGAAATTCTCTATATATGCACACGCAAACCACAAAAAACAATTGATGCTCTAAATAATTGCCGTGCTCTTACAAAGAGTGGAATGCATAGCATGGTATGTGCCCTCGAGAAGAAATGGTTTAAAATAAGTGCTGAGTCGTATTATGTAAGAAACACCAAAGAAATAGAAATACCACAGAACACAATTATGTCACAGACTATGCATAGACTAAAACTAAAAAGAAAAAGAAATCTTTCTGCTGCTCTTTCACTATTCAAAATTAGCCATAACATACATACGTTAAAGGATCCACTCTTTTTACTAACAGAAATAGAAACAGGGCTAAAAACAGAGCTTGAAACAATCATTACAGATGAAGACAAAGCTATTATTAGCCAAAATAATCAACAAAATACAAGGATAAGCCAATGTACATACATTCTCTCTAAGGCAGTCTGCGCAAGAATTGAATATCTTCTAAATGAGTTCGAATGCCACCCCATAGACATTCTGAATAAATATGTAAAACCTGCAGAGAAATTATATTTCGGCCAGCATGAGTTGTTTGTGTTGGAGGCACTTGCAGGTACATGTCTGACTATTTACAATAGAAATATAAGCACTCCACAGGCGCATAAAATAGCACGTACTCAAAGGGTGCAAAGTGCAATTCTTCAGAAGGAGCATGCGGCGATTAAAGAAACAGAAGATTGTAAAGCAAAGCAGCAGACAGAGGTAGAAGAAGCATCCTACAAAATAGGGATAGCTCTGTACATTAAACTAGCAGAAAAAAGCAGGAAACTCCAGCATATAATCTCTCTTATCCATCTTCTTTTCTGTGAAAATGCATCAGAATCGGTAATTGAAAATATTTCACTGGAAGGAATCCAAGTAAACTCTTTTCTTCCACTAAAGCAACAGATCATTTCAAAATATTTTCATTTATTAATCACACAGAATAAGCCTGCTTTACTTTCGCACCTGTCCAAAATCATTTTCCGATTGATGGATAGCTCGCCCTTTTCCATTATTTACGATGTTCTTATACGAGAGATAACTGCAAAGAAAAAAATACGAATTCCTGCATGTGTAAGAACGCACGCAGAGTCAGTTATATCACAGTACAAGACAATATATAAACAAGGCCAAATGGGGCTTTCATTAACCAGCGCATTTCCTGTAAATACCCCTATACTTTCACGTGAAGTGAAGAATAGTCCTGTTTTTATTCATGCAGTACATCGAACTGCAAAAGTGCTAAGTGGTATTAATAAGCCGATCTTAATTTCTATTGTAGGAACAGATGGCATTGCATACAAAGAAATTCTTAAGAAGAATGACGATCTAAAACAAGATATTCTTAGTATGCAAGTCTTTTCCTACATGAACACTGTCTTAGAGTCTACAGCAGCCACGCAGTCCATTCAAGAAAGAATCAGAACATACAAAATAATTGCCCTAGACAAACTCTTTGGGATAATTGAATTTATAGACGGGGCAGAGCCGGTGGGTACTGTGATTGAAGGCCTACATAAAAAGTACTTTCCTCAGGAAATAAGCAGCAGTAGGTGTAGAGAGATTATGCAGAAGTGCATTAATGCTTCAATTGATGTAAAAACCAAAATACTTTCACGCCTGCATACAGAGTATTCTCCTGCCCTAAAGCGAGTCTTTGAGGGAAGGGGGCCATTTGAATACTTCAAAGGAAGAAAAGCGTTCACTAACTCCTTTGCAATTCTTTCCATTGCAACATATATTCTTGGCCTGGGGGATAGGCACCCACAAAACATTCTATTGGACATGGCAACAAAAGAACTGATAAATATAGATCTAAACCTTATTTTCGACCAGGGAAAGGCGCTGGCTATCTCTGAGAAAATTCCCTTCCGAATGACCCAAAACATCCAGCAAGCAATAATTGCTGAAGGAGTTCACTCCTATGAGAAGCCAATGGCAGTTTTTCTCGGTGCTCTGAAAAACTCGAAAGAAAATCTTCTTGTCTTTATTTCCATTCTGCAGAATGAGCCGCTTCAAAGGTGGCGAGTCATCCAAAAAATATCTCGGGAGAATACGCTGTTTTCAGACTACAAAAGCATTGAAGAAAGAATGAAAAATAAGCTAAATGGAATAGAAAATGGGTTTGTGCTAAGCAATACAGCACATATTCAGTGTCTCGTGCAAAGGGCTGTAGACATATCTAACCAGGCAGCAATATATCCTGGCTGGTCGCCGTGGATGTAGTACTGGCCCTTCACCCCACACCTATATATTACAGCTGCTAGATGTCTTTCATAACTGTATATTCTCGCAATAAAGATGGCATTCAATATAATCCTTATTTATTCTACTGCATTCCTTTGTATTTCATCTGTTCTTTTACAAATAACTCAAAGTACTGCCCAATAATTGACACGGCCAATATGATGTTTTGTCCTGACCCAATTGTATCAAGCAAGTCACTCATTATACTGATACCTCCTACAATTAAACCAGAAAGCACAGCTGCAATTGGTATATACCTATCTAACATATCCTGTGTTCCCTGAACAGAGTATCCCTTCACAACCAGTTTTTGTTTCTGGAGTTGTTTCCCCACCTCTTTGGGTGAGCTTTCATTCATATCTACCCAGTAGTATGCCAGAAGACCAGATGTGGTCAGCATGAACGAGGTGTAAATCAAGAAATGGATTGGGTTCTTTAATGCGGCCAGAATATTAACAGGTGGTGATATAAAGTATGCTATTCCCTTAACAGGCACGTATATCATACTTTCATTTATGTCCCACAGACCTAGAATTCTTGTATACCACTTAGTTGGGAATCTGTCAAAGAGGAACTTGGATATTCTGTAGTAGTTTGTGAGTATCTGGTTCTGTATGATAATTGGTGTGCTAGAAACATAGAACAGCTTAATTCCCCAGTTAATGTATCTTGTCTTCATTTGGGTAGACTCCAACTGTAAGTCTAGACGTATATTGTACAAATATATAACTAGAGAGAACATTGCAACTGTTGTGAGTAGGCATGATATGTTTGGAAAGTTTTTTCTGAAGAACGCTTCATAGAGTGCCTCAAACTTATTTCTGCGTATTTTCAACAGCTGAAGCAAACTAATCAAAGACCCCTCAAACTCTGGGCCCTTTCCTGTGTTGTACACTGAAGGGCTGAATGCTTTCCACACAATTGACTCGCAGATATTTGCTACAATAAATAGATTCACACCAGAGCCCAAACCGTATCCCTTCTGAAGCAGCTCATCTAACAGAATGATTATTACTCCAGAGAACATCAGTTGTACTAAAATAAGAATGCATGCAGATAGCCCCAAGTTTGATGGGGCCCCAAAGAACCCAGTAGAAATCTGCACTAATGCCTGACTGAATGTAATTATAAGTGCCAGTAGTTTCTGGAGGGAGGCCATTAAAAGAGAATCCTCTTTTATGCTTTCATCTATTTTTAAAAGATCCACAAACCCAAGGAACTGGATGATAGAACTCGTCATAAGAATGGGGCCTAGACCCAAGTCCATTAGGGTTCCTCTGTTACCCGCCATCATTGCTCTAAGCCAATAAACAGGATCGGCTTTATCATTTATCATAATACCAAATAGTGGTATCTGCGAGGCTACAAAGTAAATAAGTATTGCAATTAGTGTCCATAAAAGCTTCTCTTGGAATAGAACTTTTCTGTCACTTGACTGCACTTCTGGTAAGAATGGCACAAATGGCTTAACAAAGTCAAGGATGCGCATTAGAATTATTAAAATAAAAAATATTTTGGATTTATAATTTAAAATTAATTAAATCCCGAATTACGCATTTCCTTGAAGCCCAGCCGCATTTTACTTTGAGTATTTTGTTAATAAATAAAATATACCGTAAATAGCCTATTCTGGGTTGTTATTGCTATGAAAATATTCTGTTTATTTATTGTATATTATGCTATCTATTATAAGTATTTTTAAACTTCTATGGTTTATATAGGTAGTTGTTCATACAAGTTTTTATATAAACAGTTCTATGCTCTTATTAAAGAACACTTGGTAGTTTGAGTAATTGGCAGTTGTGGTTTTATAGTTAAATATATTCAGAAAGATTACTTTCCACTGCTTTCGGGTCTTTAAAGTTGTCCTGCACGGTTTCTATTAATTTTTGCATTGATTCTGTCTTTACATAGCCATTAAGATACTTTTTTATATAAAGTATGTTTATAATTAACTGATTTCCCTTTTTGCCAAATGGCTTAGACTTACTTAAAAAAGCTTCTTTTATCTCTTCTGCAAGAAGGTCTTCTACTCTTTCTAGAATTAGTCTTTTAGGCTCCTTAAATACATCTTCCTTGTCTTTTGGGTTGTTTTTTCTCTCTCCAATAAATATGCGAATATCCTCTACAATTTTAATTGCCCATTGCTCTGGCTTGACTGAATAATTCGAATTTTCTGTATACGTTCCCTGAAACATATCCAGTATTATGGCACGTATCTTTAATACTTCTCTTTTGCTTGCATAGTCAAGCACTTCTTCCTGAAGCTTCTCTCTTATTTCACTCTTCAGCACCTTCTCATTATCCAGGGCGCTATGTAGAATAGAATACATACATATGCTTAAAGAATAAAGCATGGGAAGGCTTGTTTCTTTTTTGTATATCTTGTCAATGCTTAAATTTATGTACAGATTAATCATCTTTCTCCTGTACTTGATAATTTCTTTTCTATTTAAGTCTTCAATAAGTGAAGAAAATACCTGAAATAATTCTTCTGTTGTACATTCCATTGCCAAAACAATTGCTAAAACATATTTCACCATAAAATACTTTAAAACACACTCTCACAGTGTTTCTTCTATTTGTTCAACAACATTCCCCTTTACAATGTATATGTTCTTTTCTCCGCGTATTACCACATTTAAATACGTGTCTATTTCTTCACAGACACCTCTTATTTCCCTTCCTAAATATTTTACAATCACGGTCTTTCCTATAAATAAAGACTTCTCAGATGGCATGGCTTTATTCTTGCGCTTAATCTCTCTTCTTTTCTCATCTGAAACACTAAATGTACTCTTAGTCCTGTCTTTTCCTTTATTCTTAGTTAAATTGTCTTCTTTACACTTTTTACTCCTCTCTTCACATGTGCTCTTTCTTTTCTCATGTCCACTCGTGCGCTCTGTCTTTTTCTGCATTATTTTTTTACCACCTCCATAGACCCGTTATTTAAAAGATATTCCACCTCTCTCTTCCTTATAAAGTATAAAGACCCCTTTTTTGTTTCTATTAGATTGCCACCCATTTCTATTACACCGCACTCTTTCTTTGCTAGTACATGCACGTAGTACTCTATCGGCACATCTCGGTGCATAAAATTTATGAATGGGAAGTTGCTGTAGTAGTTGTTTGTTATTTCTTTGAACTTTTTAAGATAAATATCCCCGCCACCACTCAACTCTGCCTTATCTGCTACTCCCGCTGCATCCTCGTGTACATATGACTCAAGTAGTCTATTTCTTTCTAATTCTTTTATTTTTATAATTCTCACAAGCCTTTCTGTCTCTCTCTTTAGGAATAAATAACACAACGAGAGTTCTACTGAATTCGGGTCTTTTTCCATTTCAGCTGCCAATTCCTTTATCTGGTTCTCTTTTATTAAAATCTGGGACTTTATCCTTGCAAGCTCTTTCTTATTTGTTCTGCTTAAGAGTATCGCATTCAGTGCTTCTTCTTGCATTTTTCACTTCCTTCTAGGCCAGCAAAAAATTCATTTAGTATTGAGCGCGTGCTTCTCTCCTCCTCTTCATCAGCTGGCTGAACTTTAATTCTCTTTTTTATTTCTTTCAACTCCTTGGTTATTAATTCATACGTCTTTAATATCTCTTGAATGACTTCCTTTGTAATGTCCTGCATTTTTTGTCTTTCCTTCATTGCTTATATGCACAATAAGTCTTTGTTTTATTAATCTGTAAATTATTCTATGAATGTCCATTTATTATGAATCTGTGTGCACTTTGCTGTAGAAGTCTTTCACACTTGTGCAGTCCTTGATTTTTTTGCAGAATTTGTAAATGCTGCACGCTTCGTTTTTTGTGTTTTGTAAAACTTTGGCCGACCTTTCTTTTATTAAATCTAAAACTAATTCTTTTGTATAATTCTTGTGCTCTAACGGATCTTTAAGTGGGCCGGTTAAAATGACTTCGGAATTGAGTTTCATATAGCCCTCTGTAATTAGGTCCAGCTTTTTTATAGATTTCTGCGAAATAATAAACTGTGCCTCTGTTTTGTCTAACATAACAATCATCCCTAGATCTATAAGACGTAAATCTGCAATTGTACACCAAATTTGCTGTAGTTTAGCAATTGCACAGTTAATAGGCGGCATGTTTGATATTCTATAAAAAAGATACCGGTTATTTCTTCTAGAAATTTCTCTTTTTGTCATTTCTTCTAGACATAATTGTGCTTTCTCTTGTGTCAATCTCTTTCTCTTCCTTTCTTTCTTAGCAGGGATTTTTGTGTTATAAGACATATTTGGCTGATAAAAATTGTTGTCAAGAATTTCTTCATACACTACCTCTGGGTATACATCCTGGTTTTCTTGTAACAATTCCTTTTCTAACGACTCATCATATGAAGACATGCCATTCTCAAATATTTCTGTTATTTTTTCGCTTTTAACCGGCATTTCTGGTGTTTCTTCCTTTGGTGCCTCTTCTAATGCCTTTGCGTTTAATAGCGTGGTTATTCCTTCTAATATATTTTTCATTTGGTTAATTACTGGAGATGATTCTATAAGCTGATTAAATGTGTGCTGTGTTGGATCTATTCGTTGTGAGTTGGCTGTGCGAATTGGTAAAATAAGCGAAGACCCTGCCCGTACTTCATTTGTTTTTTTCTGCTTGCTTTTTATCGGGCACTCGCGGTCACTTCTTTCTTTTGATGAAGTGCTAAAGCCGTTTGAGTTTCTGCGCTGGCTTCTTGTTGCTGGACTTCTCTCTATTGGGGCCTCTTCTGTGTGGTTTAAATATTTTGACCTTTCCAGCCGGTTTATTATTTCTTGTATCTTTTTCTCTCTTTTTTCGCTTGCCTCAACGGGAATGGATGGCGTGTTTCTCATATTATTTTTATTTATATTTTCTGCAAACTCTTCATCCATTAGTAATTCATTTGAAATTGCGTGCGCTCTGCTTTTAGTGGTACTTTCTCTCTCCTGTCTCGGTTTCTGCCCTCCTCTCATTGATTTACCACGCCTCTATCAAATTTTTTTTAATTTATATTCTCAATCCCAGTATTACAACCGTGTATATATACTACTACTATTATAGAACAATTTACGATTAATGGCTCAAATAGTCAGCCCACATAATTGTTCTGCATATTATTTACATATTTTATTTTTATCGCAATTGTTTTACATATATAACAACTAGTTCGAAGGTATTTGAATGTATCTGTAATAAATTGCAATATAAATAAGTGAATATAGCCTATACAGAATATCCTAGAGAAAAACACTCTATTATTTTGTAAGTGTTAATAATTTAGTATAAATGATTTATTTTCGGGTTTATAAACGGTTTATTGTTGCTCCATATTCATATTTAATACCTTTGTTTTACTTATTGCCATGAAATTCTTGACCATGCATCTCTTTAGTGATTTTTTCAGTTATTTAATTTTTGTAATATTTTATTTTTAATAAATCATGCATAGTTCACATGCTTTAATTCTTCTCATATTGGTATAGATCCGCAATTCTATTCTCTGCTTTTGTAATATACTCTTTCATTATAGACTCCTGTCCAGTTACTTTTTTCATCTTCATATTATACTGAATAGTTATATCTTTCATTTTTCTTATATATTCGTAGCTTGATCACATACTAGAATGTCTTTGTCTTCTGCGCAGATATACATCTGTCTATTTCCTTTTGATATTAAGTATTTGAAATATATCACCGCACTATTTATTCCTATTGCTTCTTCTCTTAATATGCCATATATGTCTGGAGTTGTTTTCTTAGAAAAAGGCATTCTTAAACTCTGACCTTTATTGAATTTGTATACACATCTATATACCGTATAATCAATTTAATTTATATTGACTTGATGTGTCAACAAGTATTTCTGATTTAATTTGTGTTGTCATGTTTATGCAAACATTCCGATAACTCATGTCATGCTACACAAATGCTATTCTTAGCATACAACGTCTGGAATTATATCTTCTTTATCTTGTATACTGTTATTCACCTTAGAATAATTTGCCCCTGTCTGGTTTTCCCCTTTTCCTCGTAAATGTGAACTCTTATTAGTCATGCCAGCATCTCTTCTTTATTAATTTTTGAAAATATTATATAATTTCGGCCCTCCATCATTTGATTCCATCACACCAATACACTCCCAAATAAGGCGCATTTCATAGACTATGTTTCATTGCTACTGGAAGGCGCAATGTCACCACTAAGGCGTGCATGATATCTGGGGCGCACAGAGGACCAAGGCCACTATTTCATACCTCCCATTTTTAGTTTTTTTACTAGGGTGGCTGGAGAAGTAAAATCACACACCTTTACTTTCTTAATAGTATTGTTCTCTTGTAGTCTCCTTGCCTCCTCTTTTAATATGAGAATATGATGTTCTTCTATTTTGTTTTTCTGAGTTAACTGATTTGTTTCTTTTCTTTAGTGTTTTTCTCGAGTTTCTTCTCTATTTTTTAGAATCAGCTGCTGTATGTAGCATGGAAAGTTAGAGACTCTTCAGAAATTGCCCGCTTTTTAGAAGGCATCTATGAGAACTCCATACATAACTCGTTATTTGTCGAAAAGAAGTATTATTTATTACATTGGTAATTTAACATTATTCTCTTCCATCCATAGGCCACCTAGCATTGGATCACCTGGTTTCACATAGAATTTAATTTTTTGCATTTGTTGTAGCTCGAATACCCACACCTTTGCTTTTACTATCAATAAAGGTGTGTCTGAATCACTTTCTTCATTATCATTATATTTACTTTTCTTTTCCTCATAAACAGGAAGTTCTAAGTATTTCACTAGTTCTATTGGTAGTGTATTAAAATCTGAAATTGGACTTAATTCAAATCTAACATCTTCTCCGCCAAGTATCATATAAATTTTATGTACAACCGTAGGCGGCCTGCAGTTAGGACAATTTCTATTAATTGGTGTGTCTTGCGGCACTTTTTCTTTTTTTTTGTCTAACGAGTCCATCGATTTTGAACCGCGTTTTTTCTCATTCTGCATCATCTCAGAATATAGAGTGCCTCGTCTCTCATTGTAATAATCTGGACTATTCGAAATATCTATTGTGTCATATATATCCAAAATCACCTGGGCATCTGGATGGGTTAATGGATTCTGGTAATAGTCGTTCATTTCTTGAATAATCACATTTTCTCTGCATTCTAGCGCGCACACATATGCAGATGTTGATTTTTCATGTACTATATCTGAATATCGTAAATGTGTTTCATGACACAGTCCATCTATGAAATCTCTGTATATCCATTTCTTAATTTCTCTATCTGAAATGCGATATGGCCTCTGTCTTACAATGCGCCATCTAACCGCATTGTAGTAATCTCTAATGTATAAGAAATCCCCTTGGTATGGCGCTACCTCGTCGTTATGGGGATACATATCCTCAATCATTCGGCAAACAGCACCAAGCAAAGTATCTACATTTTTAATTTCTCCTAATACGCCCTTTGATCTTTTTGGTAATATTGATTCAATCAGATCCATAAGATTGTGGTTTAGATTGCCTATCTGAATAGCAACCCAGGCTTTTCTTTTCCATATATGAATGTGTGGCCTAATCTCGGGTGTAATCATAGGAAATGCTACCTCAGCAGGCAAGAATTCATCCTCATTTTGTGCATTTCTGTATAGACGTGCATTGATTATTTTATACTTGAATGGCAATGCAGCTTCTTTTCTACGGGTATACTCTTTCCAGTCTTGGATTACTATTCCGTTATTTAATTTATTTGCTGATTTATCTACTATTGAATTTATTATGCAATGCCCTTCTGGTGGGTACTTGTTATTTTTAAAATAATAATCTAATATAGATAAATCATGTGAACTTTGGTTGGAATTTTTGTTCTTTTTGCTTTTCTTATGTGGTATTCCTTTCACCACATCCTCTGTATTTGTGATTCTTGTTCTGTTGTTTAGTATTCTTAATGGTTCTTTTGTTGAACTACTCATTTTTATTTTTTTTTGTAAGCACTATTTAAATAAATAACTTTTTTAAATAATTTTATTGAACCTCAGGCTAAGACTAGTTGTTTATCCTCTGTCACATAATTGAAACTCATTTTAAATTTTTTATTATTCTTGTCTTATATAACTTTAGACATCTGTATTGTTGGTTTGAAATACTTAGATCCAGAATAGTAAACAAAAAGATTATATTAAAATGTCAAACAATAAATGACAGCTTGTGTGATTGCAGGCATATATACAAGGGCGGCGTGAATTAAATAAATAACAAGTTTTTGGATGTCTAACCTGAAAATCAAGAAAAAACCATCTTGCTTGATATTCTATTGTTATATGGTATTTATAGTAAAATGTCTGTGTTCTCATGTTACCTAAATATAACTTGCTTGCTGCTTGGGGGTATCAAATTTTAAATAAATTAAAACTATGGAGAAATGTCAATTACGACAATGTATATAGAAATAATAAATGTATACACTTTTTATTTATTTTCTTTAACATATATAAAATAAATTGGAAATAAAGAGAAAATATATTTGTTATAAGAGAAATAATTACTACAAGATATAATATAAACAAGAGTTTATTCTGAACAAAATTAATCCTAGTTTCATAATAAGACAAGTGTATTGAACACAAGAAATCTAAGGAATATTTATGTATAACTCTACATAAACCACATATTATAGATAGATTTGTTTATAATCCGAAATTCTGAAATTTATAGATTGTATTACTTATTAATACTTCAGCCACAAAAATTTGGTTGTATTAATTCATTTTATATTCAGTATAGCCATACTAAAAGAATCCTTTATATAAAACATACAAGGATATGGTCCGAAAAGTGCAGCTTTTTTGGTTATACCACTTTCTTGGCAAACATCAGAAGAGATGACTGTTTTTTTGTTTTATTTTGTGCTTGTAGCCTTTCAATAGCGGTTTCTACTTTTTTTGTGTCAAACCCATTTTCTTCCACTAAGAATTGCAGTATTTCTTTTACATCAGGCGGAGAAAGAGAAAAAACGGGAGGCTTGCCTGCATCCTGTGATGTGAATATTTCTCTTGCTTGGATATATGGCCACCCCTCTTCTGGCATTGTTACCCTCCCGTTTTCTAGTAATTTTTCTATTGAGCGGTGCTCTTGTACCAAATCATATACCTTCTTTGGGCCCATTCCCTTTAACTTCTGACAGTAGTCACATCCCAAAAGTATGCACATATCAATAAATTCTGACTGGTCTAGCCCAGTCTGTTTAAGAACCATCTCTAGAGATATTTCCATCACAGATAATTTCTTTTTCATAAGAGCAGGGAAGAAGTTTCGAAGAAGAATCTTTCCTCCAAATGCCAGGGAGTCCATGTCCTCAGAGACCACCCCGTTCACAGCTCCACATATGTTCAGCGCAGCACAGAACCCCTCTGCTTCGTTTGGTGCTGTCATATATGGAATTCCCATTACCTTTAACAAATGCTGTGCAGACTCAACGTGGTACTTAGTCGCACGCACGGTCCTTTTTGCGTGCTTTACCTTTTCTTCTTCAGTCACTGCTTCAACTAAGTCCTTTTCAGCCTGCTCCTTACGAATTCTTCTTTCTGTTAGAGTGTTTTCCTTTAGCTCTGGCGGCTGCCCATCAAATATGTACACAGGAATTATTCCCTTCTCAAGAAGATTTATGGTCTTGTAGAATATTCCATATATATGTGCAGTTGTCTCTCCATTCTTGTTTTTTAAGTTGTCCATTCCGTATCTTATTGCCACAAGAGACTGATATAATATCATGCTTGCATCAATTGCAACCTTCCACCCTCGATACTTTTCTATTTGCGTGTTTCTTATTGACTTTGGTGCTTTTTCTTTTAATAGCTCAGTTAGCTTGCATATTCCCATGGATTTTTACATAAAATAATTTTTGGGTTTTACTAAGGAAGATGCTCAAACAATAAAGAATACCACCACAAAACAGAATATAACAGAAAAATTACGTATAAGCAAGAGAATAATATTATTTATATTCTATTTACAGAAAAACTATTTTCAACTTACAATAGTTAAACCTAACCAGTAAACAACTCCTATAAAATCAATTATTTAAATAACTAAACTTATGTGTATTAAGGACTACAGTTAGAGAATGCCATGAAAATTATAAAATAACAGAAAATATATTATGTTTATTGGCCTAAACATATTAAATTTACTATTACATACATATAACACACATATATTCTATTAAGTGGTCTTAAGGTGATTTTTATTGTATATTAATAGTTCATAGCCTGATAATTTAGTTTTTTCTGCCTATGAAATGAAATATACAATAAAAATTCTTTATAGAAGTTGCTTTGCATAAAATGCTTTAAGAGTTTTCAGATGATTTGCTGGAAAACGGATTAAAATAGAATTAATAAATGCATTAAAATCAAAATTTTGATGTTATTAATTCAGCAAATTGTTAAAATAGATAGCAAAGAATATATAAATATGGTTCTAGATAAAATGTTTTATGAATAAACTATTTCGGAGAATAACTGCGGTAGGGACTCTTTTTATAAAACTCGTTTTAGTAATAGCATCTGTAGATGGAATAGGTGAGTACATAACAGTAACAAATAAATCATATATAAATAGTAAAACAAAAGATGCTAGATATAACCTACTTGTGCCAAATGGCACCAACTTAATTTAACAGGAAGAAAACATGAAGCTTTCTTTAAACATACTAAAGCAAGGAATGGAGGAATACGGTAATAATAAAGATACTCAAAATAAAAACAAAAAAGAAGTGTGGAAAGTTTTAATAATATTTATAAAGAATTAGAAAACCACATAGCCAATTTTAAGTCTGACAGAAGGCCCTTATACAATTTGACAGAACAGTACAAAGCAGATGGTTGTTATTCTATAACAATAACAGATGAGTACACAAATGCAAGTATATGGAGAGAAGACCCATGCAGTGGGTACTGCTCTATTTATGAGCTAATTAATTCTTATGCGTTTAAAAGGTATTTAATAGATTATAGGAAACGCCCAGAAGAATTCTGGTATAAAATAATTGATTTGCTTATTCTTATGCCAGATATTTTTAGTGCATATCAAGGAATTGCAAATGAACTTAGAAATCTAATTCTACTTTCTGGCGATTACACTAATGCCTTTAATTTTATTGGGATTAGAAGTATTTATAAAGGCAAAAACCCATCCGAAAAATCCATGAATTAGGCTAGATTTCGAATAGAGCTGTTTTTACAGAATTAATACAGACACCTTGCGTATTCCACCAGGGTATCTTTAAAAACATTATTTGCACAGAAAGATTACATAGAAGAGTCTATTCCCTCTTTACTATATAATGATAAAGAAGACAAGTTTAATCCATTAACAGTGCAGGATAGGCAGCTGAATGCAGATGAAATAGAAATAGATGCAATTAACACGAACACAATGCTTTTAATCATTTTTATAGATATGACTATATTCTGCAGTGTCGTCAGTATTATATGGTTATTATATTTAAAATTAATGTAACAGCATCTGGGATACTATTGCTAATAAAGTAAAAATTTAAATTGTTTTTACAGCTTATGTATCGGGACAGAAAATTCCAATTTGAAATAAATCCATAAATTATAAAAAGCAAATTAAACCCAATTAGAAAATATATTGCTAATTCTAGTGATATATAACTCACAGTAAAGTAGTCAGATTTTTTAAAAACCAATTTATTAATTGAATAAAATCCTCAGTAAAATAAGGAAATTTTAGAAGGAATAATTAACAAATGCGGGAAGACTAACTACAGTAGAGAATATTTCTAAGTAATTATGTCTGACATCTATAAGTATATTGAGTGGCTAGCAGTTAAGTATACTTTATCTATTTTGTGTTATATTTCGCTTTTTGCATTAATCATTTATAGCATATGTTGCATTTAATGCAGTAAATGCAGTAGATATACCATTGATAAAACTAGTTGTTGGAAGATCAGAAGTAGATGACATAGTAGTCACTTCTGATGTGTTTGTTGTATTTAATGTAGTAGGTATAGTAGATATATCTTTGATAGAACTGGTTGTTGGAAGATCAGAAGTAGATGACATAGTAGTCACTTCTGATGTGTTTGTTGTATTTAATAAAGAAATCCCTACCCTCTTTATAACGTCTATTTTTTTGCTTAGTTTGTCTACTGACTCTGGAATAAACTGTGATATATTTAGTCTTTCAGTAATATTGGGGGAAAATAGATGAATTATAAAAATTATGAATATAGAAAACACCATTAATGATATGATAAACATACAAGAAACCAAAATTGCCTTCTGTATTCGCTTTCTTCTGCTTGTTTTTTCCTCTATATGTTCGAATCGCCGTAGGTTATCAACACAAATTTTCATTGTATTATCTTTATTAGATATACTCTCCGTTGAATCATGTTTCATTCTAGTAGGGTCGATATTACAATTATTTTTAGAAGTATTCTCCATGTTTAATTTTCCGTTAGTAGATTGAAGATCAGATAGATTAAAATAATTAAATTTATCGAGTTCTATCTCGTTATTTGTATTATTACTGTGTTTGTTCAATAGAGCAGCTTTTTCAATACAATACTGTTTATTAGCACTCTTATAACTCGATTTTGATTTATTATCCATTCCAATTTTAAGTATTAGTTTGGCATTTATACATTTTTTTTAATTTAAAAATAATAATTTACCAGTATATGGAAATATTAAGAGTGCACATACGAAAATAATATAGCTAATACTGGTAATATTTTTTTAATATAAACACATACAGAATAATATTTTATTTGGCTCATTTTATATACAGTAATAAATGTACAAGTACTAAAAACAAATACAGCATTATAGTAGAGATTCAACGTTATAGACTCTTTGCATTCCCAATTTGTTTTGTTATGTTTATTTTAAAAATATTCTCTTTCTTTTCTAATTTTGTTTTGTTTAAGTGAATTGGGGTTTAAACACTAAAAGCTGTTAGACTCTAGAATGTTTCTTCAGTAATTTATAGCGTATGAATTTTAATTAATAGGGTTTATTCTGTTGTATGTACATATATTTGCTGTAACAGCTCTAACTGTTCTAAATAGAAATTTACTAAATTATAAGAATACACAGTAAATCTTATTAATGCCGGAATGTTTATTAGTAGTGATTCAAACATCAGATAATGCTTTATTTCTACTATATAACTAACTTCGGGTTATGGTGCGCTTTAAAATACCAAGCTGTTTTTCTCTCTGCCTCTAAAATGTAAACTGGATCTACTCATGTAAACTGGATCTTTATTTATTATCCATCGTCCTTATATAGTTTTTCCGTGTTGTAACAGCTGCTGTCACAACATAATCAAATCACTGGGGTCTGTTAAGTGACAGCCGCACAAGGCCAATGACACTCAAAGGCGATTATGGGATCCATGCGTCCATGGAAAACCAACATACCATAATTTTCTTTCTTTTATTTATGGCATGCTTAATAGACTTCTAAAATTCTTCTAAAGCTTTTCTAATAATTCTTAGAAATTTGCCTATGTTAAATGCCCGGGTAAAGCAGTTTTATATAATTTAAAATACTCTTTTTAGAAGAAGCATGCGATTAAAAAAAAGAACTATAAAAACAATATTTCTAATAATAGCGACCTATGCAGCAGAAATCTGCCACGCAGATACAAATAGGTATGTTTATAATAGTGCAATGGCAGATAAGTTTTCTATCGGTTATTTCCAAAACAAAAACAACTTCTATATAAGTAAGACAGGATCTATTAACTGCCTATATGGGGCCCTTTTAAGTTATCTTTCCTGTGTAGAGCTGCATCCACTGTGGCTATATAAACTAAATACTTCATTTGTATTGAATGACGGCGCTGAATACAATAAGTATAAGAGTAATTTATACTTAGATATAATTTATCAGTTCCAAAAGCCAGTCTGTGAATGTGATGAATACGCTCATAGGTTCAGGAACACATTCAAGTATATGTTTCTTATAAAGCCCATACCAGATATCCGCATTCCAAATAGTATTTTTTTAGCATTTTTACGTATTCCAGGAATAAACCTGTACCGATATAGGCTGATAGCAGCTCTTCTTTTAATTTCTGAAGGAATTGATATTCCTTTAGTCTATGATCAAAAAGAAATGCGCTTGTTCTTGCAGAAAAGAACCCGCAATAAAAGAGAGATTCATTTTAGCATTGACCTAAAACGAATTAAACAGGATGCAGCGAATTTAAATGACGGGCAGATGGTATTCTGTATAGACAGGTCCATAGATGTTATTTCCTTTTTTATTCGGTATAAAAACAGTCAATTTTTGCGCGATAAAGGACTTTTATCTCGCCCTAAAACATTGAGTGATCTAACGTCTGGAAAGTTCATGCACAGCATGTGGTACCTTATGCAGCTGTTTCTTTTTTACTTTATAAAATTCTCAAATGACTATAACATCTTTGAACATGGCATATATAATTGTGCGAATGAGGTATATGAGCTACTAAATGAGTATATGTATATTGAACCAGACAATACGGAAGAATCAGCAGAGAAAATGCAAGAGAAAAGAGCGTGGGAAATATTTAACGACTATTTTCTACCAAAAACAGAAGAATCAGAATTTATAATACATGAGTACAGTGCCATGATAGACATAGTCATTACAAATGCTTGGCACTTTGAAGAGTTAGTTAACAAAGCGCTAGAAATAGAAGACAAAAACACATTTTTATACTATATGTTTAGATACTGTGTTAGTTTAAATAGAAAAAGAGTAGATATTTCATACGAAGTCGGGATAGTTTATTCTAATGTTTTTGTATATGTTTTGAAAGAGCTAAAAAAGATATGTTTAATAGAAGTAAATGGAATTGCTATTTTAGAGTATGTGATCTGGTGTAAAGAAAACCCTATCTACGCCGATTCATTCATAAACTATTTGATAGAAATGAGTATAGACATGCAGGCACACCCACTAGCTGAAGGGTTTACCTCAAATTTAATACAGGCGAATCCGCTGTTCTATACCAAGAACAAACTAAAAAACATAGCTATTTACATTAAATCTAGACTAAAAACAAACACAAAAGAACCAGCCACGATAAATTTCAATAACTATTTAATCACACGCACTATTTATCGCACAATTTCATCAATTATTATAATTAAAACTATGCTAGAGTTTAGCAATAAAAGTGCAAATGCAGATATAGCTAAATCTAATAACATTATGGCATACCGGCTGATTTGTCTACAGATAAAAAAGCAATATAACGAGCCAATCAAGCACTGGATCTCCAATCTAATCGATGTGGATGTGTGTATAGATACGGATTATACTATAATCAATAGTATATACTTCATTTTTTTAATATATGCAAGCCAAGCAAGCATTGAAAAAATGATGATTGCCCAGTTCATGCGCAGACTAAATATAAATGCTCTTGACTTATCTAAAGTCAAAATACCCCTGAAGGAATCTTACTACCGCATATCTCTTCAAAATATTTATAAAATGAAACAAGAACTTATAATACAAAATGTAATTACAGAGTCAGATTTCAACACCCTCATAACCGCCCTCACCCAGGAAATAAAATGCATTACAGCCAATCCTAGTATGCCTAAAGATAATAAAAGGGCCCACAACCCTACAAAATCCAATAGTGAAGAAATCTTATTTAATGCTGACAGAGAATCGAGTGGCCAGAAAAGAAAATCATTTATATAGCTTTATTTTAAAGTGTACTAATTTTATTTTATTAATTATAGTATGCTTTAAACAACTAGATGCAAATAAATTATTAAATATCCACCTATTACAATAAAATACATAATAATCAAGTTGAATGTTCTAAAATAGATAACCCAGAATAATCATAGATTCTTATTCAGACTAAATAGAATTACACAATAGTTCTTATACTTTCTATAAGGGGTTTTAACTAAAAGTATATTTATTATGTATAACCAATCTTATTGAGTAACAATAGACATAAAAATACTACATTAAGGAATAATAATAAAAACAGCCGATTTTCCATTAATATTAATAATAAAGGTACAAATCAAACTGATTTGCTCGAAAAAGTATATATAGCAGTGAAAAAGTGTATATTATGAGTGTAGAAAGAGCAAAATTATTTACAACCTTAGCAAGCCAGTCATTCTTCAATGAAAATGAAATAAAAGCTATATATGAAGAAGTAATGATGACTGAAAAGGAGAAAGCAATAAAGGAAGCACATATTTATACAAAGAAAGGGTTCACGGCTATAAATACCCAGGGAATCTATCATAATTATTTAGATTCCACAGTAATGGAAGTAGAAAGACTCTTAAAAATCGAACATATTGAAGAAACAACTGA
The DNA here is from genome assembly GCF_000250985.1 of Nematocida parisii ERTm1. NCBI lineage: Eukaryota > Fungi > Microsporidia > Nematocida > Nematocida parisii. The sequence goes on along the minus strand of NW_013524651.1, from coordinate 168,200 downwards.
AATAGTAAGTGAATGGCAGATGCCCGTTGTAATGGTAGAGCGGCATCTGAGATCTCCTATGCTGACTCTTGATTTTAAGATGCTAAATAAAGCAGTAAGGCAGAGTTTATATCCGATTCCTAATCCAGCTGAATTCTTCTCAACGCATACTAGCATAAAATACTTTTCTATATTCTCTATTAAAGGAGGATTTTCAAATATTCCACTACATGAATCTTCACGAGTAAAGAGTACATTCAAGGTACAAAGCAGAAAGTTTGTGTTTAAGGTTCTTCCAATTGGATACATTAATTCACATGTAATCTTTCAAGAGAGAATGGACAATATTCTTGAAGGGTATGCAATGAATACCTGTTTGTCTTACTATGAAAACATTGTTGTATTCTCAAATACTATCGAGGACCATAAAAAAGATGTATCTAATGTACTGTGCAGAATAAAGCAATATGGGTTGGATATAATATGGGAGGATGCACTTCTGGCCAGAAAAGAGATTAATTTAAACCGAATACACATTTCTGAATATGATGGGTTTATTACACCAGATAAAGCTAGTGTGCAGAAGATACTTTCTTATAAAATCCCGAGTAACCCACTGGATTTAAAGAGATTTATATCCTGTGTGCATGTCAACCGTAGATTTATTCGTAATGTTGCAGAAATACTCAAGCCATTGTATATTTTGTCACACGTTAAAGAGTGCAAATACCAATGGTGTAATTCTCATAAAAATGCATTTAACAATATAAGGAAGAATGTAACAAAGCTCAACAATATTTATTTTCCCAACTTTAATGACCCATTCACTGTGCTGGTCACTGTAAATATGCACAGTATTAGTGCAAAACTCACACAAAATTATAAAATAATTGAATACGCATCACAGACATTGAAGATGCCACACAGAAGTTATGATTACAACGAGAAATCGCTACATGCCGTTGTATTTGCACTTAACAGGTGGCAGCATTATTTAGAATCAAATAGCTTTTGTCTAATTTCAAACTACCAATACATGGAAAGGTATCGAAATTCTGCAAAACGAGGGCATGCTAATGTACTTGGAATTACTCGCTGGTTTTATTCAATTTTAGACAAGTATACATTTACTCATTCTCTCTGCTAGAAATGCTTTGTTTAAAAGGTTATATTTAAATAAATACGCTAAAAGTTCAATCGACTGAAAAAGAATTTTCATATTCTAAATACTGCTTCAAGCATAGAAAGACAAAATTACCAAAAATAGAAAGTGAAAATTAATTAGTAGAGATTTGTTAGAATATGAATTTGATTTATTTACTTGTTATTATTAGTATGTTGGCAGTAGCATGGCTGGAAATGAAAATAAATACTCCAAAATTAAAATATTCCGTAAATTCTGCTTAGCTAGCACAATATACTACTGCGCAGTGTATGCACAGTCGAAATGTATATTTACTGTGGTGGCATGGATAGTATATTTGTTATAGTATCTTGGATATAGCGCAGAGGAATAGCTTTTGATGGTTTTTGCACATTTTGGATGTGCCTAGTAGAATATGCCCAGGCATTTCCTTGCACTATGCTTGAAGTTTAATTTAATTTAATCCAAAAGCATGATAATTAAAAGGCCCTTAGGCTAAGACCGGGTTTAAATTAACATTAATTCTAGTGCAAACCAACTGGGTTAACACTTTCTTAAAATATCCAGAAGCACTGCATGTCACACATACAGAACAAACCCGAAACAGCCCAAAATAATTCTGAAACATATCTTAGATACTTTTTGTATCAAATTGGAAAATTATTTCAATTTGTTATTCTATGCAACTATTGGCAAAGCATAAATATTCTTTATTATGATAAACACAAAATGACAACACAGGAGGCAGACCACAAAGAAGATGAAAATTCATCAAGAATTATGCATAATATCAAAAAGTGTTATAAAAAAGTAAAGACAGTGACAGGAGTCGTTGGTGGACACGTAATAAGCATTTTCACACTGGGAGAAGAGAGTGTGCTGAGAAGTGTTTTTATGTGTACAAGTGTTCAGGTTAAAAATGAACAATCTCCTGACAATAAAGATTCAAATGCAGAATCAGATCAGGTCACAGGGTTACATAAGACACAAAAGGGTCTACACAATACAGAGACTTCAAAGGGGTCTTCTGCCTTCACAAGTATAGACGGAGATGCCGACAAAGATGAAAATCTCTGTATTGCCAAACACCTGAATACCAAAAATCAGATAGAATCCAAGGAGGAAATCGAGTACAAAAAAACTTTAGACTATACCACACTGCTTGTGTATAACAAAATCAAGACAGACAAGGAAAAGCAGGAAATACTTTCTCTTGCCAAGCGCTTTATAACAAATATCATTGGAGTAATTAAGCACACATCATCTATGAAGGACATTTCATACACTTCAATTATTCTTTTATTCTATCTAAAAAAACATAAATATACGCTATCTACAAAGGCTGCAGAGTATGAGGCCGAGTTCCACAGAAAGTTGACAGAAATCTCTGGAGACTCTATAGCCTTGACCAGCGAGGTTGCGCAGTGTTTTATTTCAATGGGACTTAACCCAACTTCCTTGATAAACACCGCTGCATTAATGGACTGTGGCTTTAAGAAGATGTATACTCAGCTGCACGATGAAACCAGTGCTATGGCTTTACGTGCAGACAAGGGGTGCTTAACCACAAAGCGTAGTATTGTTCTCTTATATGGTGTTTTAAGAGAAATAAAAGCCATAACAAACAATCTTTTGACCGGCTTACTGCAGGGAATTTGTTTTAAGAAGGAGAAAAACAGTAAAATGAAAAATGTGCTGTCTTTCCCAAACAAAGAATACGTAAAAGAAACTTCCCACTTTGCACACAGCATTCATCTGATGTCTAGCACCGCACAGTGCAGCAAGACAGATGATTCTGCCAAAAGTAGAAAAAAGGTTTCCTTGGTAGAAAAGAAAAACAATTGCGCCAATGAGCTAGAGGATAAAACTCGTGCAGATTCTAAATTAGAATTAACCCAATCTAAAATAGAAACAGCACGCCCAAGAAAACCAATTAGCTCTGAGACAGTCCCAAGTGCATCAGATAAGAGGATTCTTTCCCCAAGCGAGCTCAACATGAATCTGATTAATGAGCTAAAGAACAGTGCCCTATACAAAAAACAGAAGGATATATACATACAAGCAAATGACTTCTCATCTATTCCTCTGGAAAAAAACAGTGTACTAGTCACAGAGCCACCGGTAAACCATACAGTCATGGCACATATTCACACACAGCATACAAACACATTTAATCTGTACAAATACTCCCATGTGAACTCTAAAAACACAGATCAATGCTAATTACTGCGAGGAATAAACAGCTTCTTACTTAATCTATTGAACACATCAGTGTTACTGTATTTATGTGATATTCTAAACCATTCTATATATAACTATATAGACAAAATATACTGTGTTAGTTCTCTATTACAGGACGATTGAAGCTATTGTTTTTAACTGCAAACTTCTATTCAATACAATTGTCCGCTCTATATGCACCAATTATTAAAGTGCAAATAATTATTGGTATAAAAACTCCGAAAAAGTTAAAACTTTTCCAGTAGAAAATGCAAGAATCAGAGAAAAGCGTAATCACTAAACCACATATAAAAATAGTGCCATTTACAGATGGCGATATAATCAAACTTATAGACTACAAAACTCAGAAAACTTTCTACTCAAATAAAGAAAAGGAAGAAAGAGTCTTAAATATAATTGTTAGTAGGCTTGAAGCTGTGTATAAAAACAATCCAGAAAATACTCAAAACAAAGAGTTTAATAGTTTAATAGCGGCACCTATTTTTAAAAGTATTCTATTAAGAAACAATAAAGAATCACTTATGAAAGTAATGGATCTGCTAATACGTATACCAGATGTAGAAAATCCCCCAAAAAACCAATCTAAAAATAATCCAATTACAATTTCTTCTCTAAGAAATACATGGGGCCAAAACTTTTCTAATAGAGTTAATGACGTATTAGAAGATGAGAAAACCGAGTTGTTAAATATTTTAAGAGGATTTGTTATAAACTCAAATCAACAAGAAAGCCATACAGAGGCAGAATACGAAAAATATTTTGATAGTATTATACAGGCTAAAAAAATAATTGATTATACGCCAACCAGTAATAACACTAGCATTATGGACATATTTAATCAAAAAGACCTTGCAGAGATTTTCCCAGAACTATCAGAAAAACAAAAACTAGTAGATATGCCAGTTGAAGAGAGAAAGGTGCATAGAAAAATGAAGCTTAACGAACTCAAATCTAAAATTGATGCAAATGGATTTTTTGATGTGATGCTAAATCAGAAGATATTTTCACAGGTTCTAGTTAACACATTAGCAAAAAACCCACTGAATGGGGTAGGAAATCATCGTACGGGCAATGCTATAGACAAAGCCAACCATTTTTTAAAACATATAAACTGTCTTGTTTCTGGGGGAGAAACTGATGAATCCATAAAAGAATACGTGGAAAATAAGTTTGTCTACGCAGACCATGAAGAGATTGTTAAAGGTTCTTATATAGAAAGGTCTATTTTCTATGGTAAAAAAATGCTTCAGTCATTAACTGAAAAGGTAAACACGAGTTTCTCATATGGAATGAGAAATTTAAATAAGTTTTTAATTTTAATTTTACTAATAGTTGGTGGATTCTTTTGGATGCATATATTTAATGAGTTTTTTAAATCATTAGCCAAACATGCCAATATAAGACAATGAAATCCTTATATAAGTAGATGTAATATAAGCATACTTTATTAAAATAAAATATTATTTATTTCTTGCATTAGATAATAAATTGAATTTAGATGATCAAATTTCGGATTGTATTCTCAAATACTTTGTCTTATTATTACATATACACTGACTATAAAATAAATATTCTTAAATACTCTTTTATATTGTATAGAAGACAATGAAATATAATTCTATCTGAATTTTATATACAATAATTAGTGTGCCTTTCCTTTCTGGAATGCATTAATAAAAATAAGAATAATAAGTAAAAATAGAAAAGAGAATATTTAAGTGGTATTTATCACAGTAATGTACAGTAGCATGTCCAGCAGTAGGAAAATACCAGAAATCATTCGGATACATTCTTCCATAAATTCTCAGTTAATTGAAGCTCCTTGAAATATTTTAACGCATCAGATGCACTTATTCTTCTACTTGGGTCATATGCAATCATTTTTCTGAGTATTCTGAAACAATCAGAAAGATCACTTCGTCCTGTGCTGTAGATAATCTGGGAAAGGCCGTCCTTTAATACAAGATTTTCAATATGCGTCAAGCAATCCTCAGCAGTATCCCCCGGAAATAGGGCCTCCTGCACAACCATTTCAAATAAAACGCAGCCTGCAGACCATACATCTATACCCATGCCATACTTCTGTTTCAAATGAATTTCGGGTGCTCTATAATACCGAGAACATATATAGAGAATGTTATTTGGACAGTTAATTATATTTTTGGCACTCCCAAGGTCGCACACTTTCAATAGTGCCTTCTCTGTGTCTATTAATATATTTGATGGTTTTATGTCTCTGTGTGCTATGCCACACGCGTGCATATAGGAAAGAGCATCCAGAAGCATTATCGAATAGTTTATAAACTCGTCTTTGCTAAAAACATACCGCTCCTGTATTTTCGAAAAAAGGTCACTTCTTACATACTCCATTACTAAATTCAGAAAGACACCATTTTCATTTCTTTCCCCATAGAAGTACCAGATAAGCCGTACTATGTTTGGATGGGATAAGGATTGGTGCATCTCTAGTTCTCTGTTCATGTGCGTTTTCTTCTCAAATACACACTTCAAGGCATAGCATAAAGAACCGTCAACTACTATTCTGTAAACCAGGCCAAAGGTGCCTATCCCTATTTTTTGCAGCGCATAATATTTTATTGGTGTCTGCTGACCCGTTACTGCGCATATCATCTGTTCTTCCAGGCACTTTCTCTCTCCTTCGTTTATCTTTTCCAGCATATATCTAGAATACATTTAGATACAAATAATTGGCAAACATTCCCCTGTTTATTTTTTAAAATAGATTAGCCCCTAGCATGCAAAGGGAAGAGACTTGGGAGACCGTGCAAACAAAAACATTTGTAAATTGGATAAATTCCAAACTGGAAAAGGGTGAAGCGCGATACAAAGAAGAGTCTGCAGTTGCGGCATTTTCATTTAAAAGAGTAATCGATCTTAAAAGAGATCTTCAAGACGGAATAGTTCTGCACTCTTTATTATATTCGGCGACAGGATCAATATTAAGATTTAATGCTAAGCCTGTCTTGGTCGTGCACAAAAGAGAGAACATTGAGAGAATCATTGAGTATTTGAAACAGAATGGAGTAGAGATGGTAAACATTGGCGCTGCTGATATTCAGGAGGGGAGCATAAAGCTCACTCTTGCTTTAATTTGGAGGTTCATTATGGCATTCTCTCTTCGGGAAATACGAGAAAATGGAGAAAGTATACATGAAAGAATTCTTAAGTGGTGCCAGAGAAAAACAGCAAATTATGGAGTAAGTATAAAAGACTTTGGAAGCAGCTGGGTAGATGGAAAAGCCCTGTCTGCATTGGTGCACTCTGATGTTGGTGGGTTTGTTTTTGATGATGGGAAGGCCAAAGACATTTCAGAAAGGGCCTTTGCCCTGGCTGAGGAGTATCTTGAGGTGCCTGCTCTGATTAGTGCTAATGATCTGGTCAAGGGAGTGTGTGACGAGAAGTCTCTTCTAACATATTTAATAGAATATTATACGGCATCTATTAAGAGCGGAGGAAAGATTAAGCGAAAGATTGCAGAAAGAGCAGCACAGCATGCAACAAAGGGAATTATGCATGCCGAAGAACAGCTTGGCGCATTGTGCACTTTATTGCAGAATGAAATTCCTGAGTTGGAGAAGGCAAAGAAAGAATTAGACATGAGGTATACCAAAATAAGAATGGCTGAGCAGAATGCAATCCGAACCGCCATGGCATATATTATACAGTATGACATACTGAATAGAATTAAGCAGCCATACACGCCCACGGTAATATCTCTTCCTGGCTTCTTTACTAGCATTCCTGTGGTGGGGGTTTCTGACTGCCTTTCTGTTAGGGAAACTCTTTCTGGATGGAATGTTTCAGAGGGGAAAGAAGAGAATAATGAGCTGCAGCTTTTCTTTGATAAAATATTTGATCAAATAATAGGAATGTCTGGATGTGTAACTTTCCTTGGCGCAGTTGAACTGCTTAAGATGATTAGTGTGCAGATCGAAGAGAAGATTTCTCCAAAGAGCAAACTTTCTCTTGATGCTCTCTCTTTTTCTTCTATTGAAACCAGCCGTGTTATAAGAGAAAGGCTTGAATGGGTGCTATTTGAGGTAAAAGATGGGATACGGCGATTTAATGAAGCATTTTCTGAAGAGATTTCTCAAGAGAAGGCTTACATATGCACTCCTTTGTCAATTGAAATGCAGTCTATTTCCCTTCCATGCCCACACAAAAATGAATGGGCGCTAATCGGCGGGCGTGATGCATACGCCAGAATATTATCTGAGAGTATGCCGGCAGCAGGAGCAAAGGAGTTTACACCAATTGCACCAGAATCTGAAAAATAAAGACTATTATTTTCTTTTGTTTGTTATGGGCCATTCTGTGTGGTATTTAGAGAATAGAGACATGTGTAAAGTTATTCCTACTTATATTGTAAAGAAAGAAAAGCCGGCTGTTGTTGTAGAGTCTATAATAGAAGTTGATTTTGATCTAACCTCGGGTCCTTCCGTTCCTAATAAAGATGAAGAAATGACAGAGGAAGAAGAAAGTGCTTTTGCTTTTTCATCTTTTCCGGATATTCGGTCAATGGAAATGGGCAAAGAGTCCTTCATATTTTATCTCTCAAATAAAGCATACCACGTCTTTTTCATACAAGAAGCAGACAAAAGCAAATCAAGAGGGTGCACTCAAAAGAGTATTGTAGTCCAGTGCAGTAAGTACACACCTGCCCTACCACTCATTCTGTCTGATGCGCTCACTAGAGCAAGTGAATACATGCCAGAAAAAGTTTTGAATCTTCTTTGGAATACAGAACTTCCCACTCAAACAGAAACCATTCGGCTACTTCATAATCGCATTTCGCCCGAAATACAAAAGCTATTCAATCAGAACAAAAATACAATTATAGAAAACCTCATGCGATCAAAAGGGTTTTTAGTTATCGCTAGAACCCCCACCGAATCATCAGTAATTGTCTGCTACCTCTCTATGTTTGGAGGAGTTAAATATGGCGGTGACATACTTCCATACCGGTCATCCTTTGTCCAAAATAAAATACCTAATCACTCTATTGTTGGAGTGACTAACGAGTACCATTACAAGTCCAACCAGTTTGACAATGCAATAGATGCCATTAATGGCCGATATTATTATAAAGAGAAAAAATGCAACGATAACTTAGAAAAACTGTTTAAGGAATTAGAAGAGTACTTTTTAGAGTGCCCAGAAGGATTCCAGACAGAAAAGTGGTTACAACGCCTCTCTGACCTAGGCGCAAGCATAAAAGCAAGACGAGTATTTAGAGAATTTTTTAGCAGCACAGGATTTACAGAATGGTTGTTAGCGCATGGATACAAATCAGTGCAGGCAAATAAATAACAATATAGTGCATACAAGCACACAAATGTGTAGTTTGGTGCAGCTTACATCTATATTTGAATAAAGAGCGTCTAATAATATACATTAAAGTAAATTAACAGCGCATTGCTTGAGATAGGCTGCATGCCTCTTCAGATTCCAAAACTCTGCTGAAATTCAGTTAGACTAGGTGTATATAACAGTAAAGCAACTAAGAAACTATTCTAAAATATTTCAAACTATTTTTTGCATAATTAACTGCTTCACCCCACCGAGAATACTTTATAATAAGCTTAGAATATTTTGTTAATTTTATTCTTGGCCATATATGGCTATGATTTCCAAATGAAACTATTTCTCAATGAACATTTATATGATTAATGGTTTTGCTCTATTTAAATACTGTATAATGTATTGCTATCCATTTATTTAAAGAATTCATTATATCCCATCAATGCATGCAGTAGGCATTATTGTACTACATCATACTATTTATTCATGGTATTTTAATTTAGTACGTAAAAAGTGTCTTCTTTTAGTGTTGTAATGCTGTTTGTTTCCTGGGATAAGTCTCTTCCATGCTGGTACCTGCTTGTTTACTCTGTTTGCTCTGATTAGTCTTCTTTTTAAAAGTGCTCCTTTATTGGCTGTCATGTCTGGGGCTATAAAAATTAAAATAATTTGAACTTTTCAGTTATGTTGGGCAGTGGTAAAATATTGTATATTTCATAGTAATATGCAAGAAATAGAATATTATTGGATTGAAACACTGGATATTCATGTACCATAGTATGAATTCTGGAAATTTAGTAAAATTGAAGCTTCTTTAAGAAATTGAATAATACTCTCTAGTTGCATGAACTTCTATATAAAACAATATTTATAGCGCTGTATTTGGGCATATTTACAAATTAGTATGCGCTTTACAGTAGATTATATGCATCCATTTCAGCATATATAGGCAAGTATTTCTCTGTTTGTGGAGTTAATAATAATAATAGATTATGATAACTTTGTACAGTTGTATATGCATAATGTTCTGTTTATTTCTTATTCGCTGTGAATTATTTCTATAATAGATAAATATACTTCATGGTGTTTCTATGCTCTATATATTGACTATTTCTTGTCTTTTCTCTTTTTTTGCTTGGCTATGTATGCTGGATGTGTTACATCTATATTAAAGTCTGCGTTGTTTTCCTTTGCAAATCGGGTGTCTTCTCCCAGTAAAACAGCTTCACTGCTTTCTTCTGCCTCTTCTTCAGTGCTGCTTTCAATTAAAATATCATCGTTTTCAACAGATACAACACTCTTTTTAGTCTTCTTGGGCTCTTCTATCTGCTCTTCTGTAGACTTCTCTTCTTTGCTGGGCAGTTGTATTTGCATGGCCTTCTTATAGTAGCTCTGCTTCTCCTCATCATCTGATGCATCTATTAAGTTGTCTGCTACGTCAAGATCAATATCATTTACGAATAAGTCTTTCAAGTATCGGTCGCGCACCGGGTCTTCGTCCCACCGCAGCTGTGGCTTAGTGCTATAAAGAGGATTAATCGGTATTCTTGCAATTTTTTCTGTTGAACTTGTTATTTCCTCAACTAGCTTATCGTCTATAACATAATCATCTGGAATAAAACGGGCATCAATGAAATTATAAGTGTTTTCTATCTCTTGCCCATCAATTGCCATATACAGCTCTTTTCCTACATCAGAGTTTTCTACCTCCACAACAGCATAGAAGTACTTCATTTTCTTTTTTAAATATTCTCTTATTTCCATCTCTTTGGTCTCCTCATTCATATCTAAGTTCATAATCGCCTGCTCGTCATGCCCCTCAACTGCCATTTCTCTACACCCCAGCTTTGTCTTGTAGAGTGCAATTTTCTTTATTTGACCTTTTGGCACAAATGCATTAACCACCTTATATACCTCGTGGACACCGATTGAGTCCCAGTCCACATTCATTATGGCAACTCTGCTTGATGCATCCCCAAGAGGCGCATCTTGCTGTGGCAGCAAATCCTCGGGAGTTATTTGAACCGCGGTTTCTTCTATTTCCTTTACAACTGACTCGCTTTCTTTTCTTCTTTTCTTATCCTCTTCGGAGGACTTCCCTCCTGTAAACTTCTTCTTTTGAGCCTTCTGGGCAGATTCTGTGCTATATTTCATCGTAAATTTTTTTCAGTCTTGATGCCTTCTATAAGAAAAATAAAGCAAAGAATTCAAGCATACAAAAGCACTGTAGCCCTTCTGAACCATAAAATAAAGAAGCTTGAAACAAAAGTCGGTGACATGACGGAAATTCTTCAGGAAAGCATTGAGGAGGGAGAGATACGCAATAAAACAAAAGAAAAAAGAAAGCGAAAGCTAGATGAGTGCAACAATGAAGTAAAATTGCTAGACATTGAAGAAAAAGCAAAAACCAATATGGTTGAAGCGCTTAAGGAAATATTCGACACGTTCAATATAATGGAGCAGCCTGAGATAAGAAGAATATTTTTAAAGATATTGCCATATCTAGACAACTCGTTAAAGTACTTAATTCTGCACGATATAGTTCTTTTTTCTCGGGATCTAGACAAGTATTCTACGGTTTACAGCATTCTATATTCTGATGCGATTGAGAAGGATGGAAGCGAGATAAGTGATGTGCTTGAAACCATCTACTACTACAGCATTGCAGAAGAAGCAATAGATGGGCTGAAGAGCCGATGCATTTCAATTCTAGAGAAATATGCAACAAGAACTGTGTTTATAGAGGAAAGAATTGTTCCAGAAGTCTTTGATGCCGTCACATCTATCCGCCTCTATTCGAAAGTTCTTGACTGGTGCTGGACATACAATGAGTTTATACGGGACATTCTATACCCTGAGCTGAAGAAGTCAGAAAGTGCATTTGCTGTTCTTGTTTTATCTGCAATATACGCAGAGTGGAATAAGTCTCTTTCTCCGCACAAAAGCCTGGAGTATGTTATCCAGATTTTGGATAAGGTGGCAGGAGTGGGAACTGGCGAGGAAATCACCCCTTCAATGCACTCGCTGGAGGCACAGCTTGCAAGTGCTCTTATGCTACGGCAGTTCCGGCCAGGTGCTTCAGTTAAGTGGCACAGGAAAAGAATTGACGAGGCATCTGACGAACAGAAGGCCCTAATTGAGTCGGTATGGAAAATATCATTCTTTTAATGGACAGCAGGTAATTTTTGTTTCTGGAGAGATAAAGCACCAACAGTTGTAAATTTTTTTTACTCTAATTAAATGTTCAATAAAGACACCATTGACTCACTGCCATCAGAGGCTAAAAAGGAGCTGGCTTCCCTAGCAGAAAAGTATAAAAAGGGTGAGATAAATGCATCCGAATATAAAAAATGCTGCACGGATGTAATAATGGAGCATAATGAAGAGAAGGAAGAAGACACAGCGCCACAAGAGGTTAGAAGAGGAAGGCCTTCTAGCAAGGATGACCAGAAGCCAGAATACATGAGCGATATAATTCATTATGCTGGAGTAAACCTAAAGGAAGAGGCACTTAACATTGCAAATGAAGCAGAGGAAAGTCTTCCCTTTGATGACATGAAAGGAAAGGTGTATGACTACAAGAATGCAATGGAGTCTCTTTTTGATATGAGAATATACAGTTATTTCTTAGAGAAGATAAGCAAGCTTCGAGAAATTGGGGTGAGCGATGATGCTTCAAACATTCTCTTTCAGGCAGCAAAGAGAAAGATACTCGACCTTCTTGAAAAAATGATACAGCAGAGCAAAGTCCGCATGGATGTCTCCCGAAATGACTATTTAATTCGAATAGAAAATGATAGAAGGCGGCAGATGTGGTTTTTAGAGCAGGAGGAAAAGCTGGAAATGGATAAGTATCGCCAGAAAAAAGAGGGAGATGAAGCAGAAGGGAAGAAGAAGTGGAGAAAAGCCCTACAGGATAGAGAAGACTTGATCATTAAAAAAAGGCTTAGCAATAATGTAGCACTTGCGGCACTTGGCAGTCAGCCAAAAAGCTGGATGTCAGCAGGTACACAAAGCGCAGATGACGGGTCAACTCCATATTTAACACTATTTCAAGGGTCAGATGAAAGAGCGCAAAAGACAAGTAATGCCAGAATCATTATTAAGGAAGACTTTTTGAATGTTCTATCTCGTGACAAGCGTTACAACAAATCAATCTTCACCATAAAACATACTTATCTGTAAGATAACTATCAAAATAAAGTTTGTGTGTTCTATATGTGTTTTTGTGCTATTTATGCGATGCTCACACTATACTCTTTTTAGAATTATATTGTTCTTAATGGCTATAACCCGAAACCGCTAAACTTTACAGAGGAATTATCTAGAGAATTAAATAAAGCATAAACAGCCATTAAAAACATATTTTGGAATATCTAGTAAATGCCATATGTCTAGATAATTAAAGGCATGTAAATCTTCTATATGCTATCTAAACTTTATATCTGCCATCTTTAATCTCCTCGGGTTTGTTTTTAACATAATATTTCTACTATCTACTACATCCCATTTATGTGCTATATACTCTACTTATATAGTTCAAATGCCGCTAGTTGCTGTTTTATAAATATGCTAATTTTATACTGGAATTGATATTAGTGTTGCACGTGCCATGCTTAATCCATAAAAATTCATTGTCAAGCCGTTAAATATTACTGCACTATTCTATCCAAATAATACATTGGTTTTATTTTACCTTTATTTATGTATTTATAATTTAGTGGATGCTAATTTATTTCCATTTCTTACTGCTCATAGAATATTTAAGTACATGTAACTTGAATATATTAAAATAAAATTTGTCTATTTTCTATATAGACTACTAAATAATATTCAAAGTGAAAATATATATGCTAAACAGTATATACTACTAATAGTAATTCTATAACTTTAAAGTTTATCACTTTATTCAACAGTCACGGACTTAGCCAAGTTTCTTGGCTGGTCCACGTCAATTTTTAAACTGGTTGCTGTGTAATAGGCAAGTATTTGAAGAACAACCACATTTACAATTCCTTGAATGCAGTCAGATACTTCTGGGACTATAATTTTTAGTGAATTGCCGAGTTGCTTAGCTGTGCGCTCTGTACAAATAACGATTGGGTTACCTCCTCGAGATATGACCTGTTCGTATGAATTCTGAGACTTTCCTTCTGATGGGTCAGTTAAAATCATAATAATTCTCTTCTTTTCATCAACTAATGCAAGTGGCCCGTGCTTTAGCTCTCCCGCACCTATTCCTTCACTGTGAATATAGGTTATTTCTTTGATTTTTAATGCACCCTCCAAGCTAGTGGCCAGCTGGTACCCTCTTCCTAGAAGTAAAATACTGCTTTCAGTTTTAAGCATGGTTTCAGAAATTTGCTTCAATCCCTGCTCGTCCTTAAGAACTTCCTGGATTGAGGCAGAAAGGCCTTGTAGATCTTTTATTATTTCTTTTCTTCTTTCAAATGTGTGTGAATTGTTTTGGCCTATCTGTATGGCAAGAAGAGCAAGTGCAACTGACTGACTGGTGTATGCCTTAGTACTTGCTACACCTATCTCCGGCCCTGCGTTTATGTGAATACCACAATCTGTCTCTCTGGAAATTGTACTTCCTACTACATTTGTGATTCCCACACTAAACGCCCCTCTTTCTTTAATATACCGGAGGGCTATCAAAGAGTCTGCAGTTTCTCCACTCTGACTTACAAATATACAGCAGTCCGACCTTGATATGGGCGGCGACCTATCGTTAAAATCACTTGCTATTTCAATTGTGGAAGGAATGCCTGTAAGTTCTTCAAAAAGCCCTCTCATCTGCAAAGATGCATAAGAGCTAGTACCACATGCTATGAAAATAAATCGAGAGGACTTTCTAAGTGTATCTAGCCACTCTCCAATCCCTCCCAGCTTTACAACTGACTCTTCAAAGTTCACACGGCCTCTCATTGTGTTTACAACTGAGTCTTTCTGCTCGTGTATCTCTTTAAGCATAAAGTGTGGGTAGTTTCCCTTCATAATATCACACAGAGTTCCAGTGACCTCCTCAAGTGGCCGGAATGATTTTCCTCCCGGCGTACTCTTAATAATCTCTAGACCTTTTGCTGTAACATGTGCAATATCTCCATTTTCCAAGGTAAGCAGTGTTTTTGTGTGCTCAATAATTGCTGCAGAGTCAGAACTAAAGAATATTTCTAATGGCTGTGTATTGCTATCAGACTCCATGACAAACACTCTGCTGACAGATCTAGACAGCTCTCCTGGCTTTGATACTATTCTTGGGGTACCTACTGGCGTACTAATTGAAATAGTGGGCTCTTTAGAGGCTATCACATCAATTGAGTCTTGCTGAACAATTGATGTTCCACGCACACCAATCAGTAAAGGACTTCCCCTTCTTGCAGCTACTACTTCATTTGGGAAATGTTTACTTACAACAAGAAATGCAAAAGCTCCATCCAGCTGATGAACAGCCTCATTCACTAGCTCTGAGAAGCTCAAAGTAATCCCTCGGGCCACACACTTTCTGTATATGAACAAAATAACCTGGGAAATGCTTTCAGTGTCTGTTTCACTCTGGAAAGTGTGTCCGTGCCCTGTAAGGGTCTCCTTTAGACTTTTGTAATTGTTAATGATTCCATTGTGTACTACAAAGAATTCGTTGCTCTGACTTGGAATTGGATGGCAGTTCTTCTCAGATGGCTCTCCATGTGTGGCCCATCTTGTGTGTGCTATCCCTATGTTAGAATTGGCGCGTTTTTCCTGTATGTTTCCTGTGGAGGCCTCAATATGATCTACTAGTGCCTGCACCTTTCCTGTTTTTTTAAATGCTTGATACTCACTATCAACATCAATAGCAACTCCAGCTGAGTCATATCCTCTGTATTCTAGTCTTTTCAGCCCATTGGTTAACATTGTCAAAACTTCTTTTTTATTTGCCTTCTTATTGTAGCTACAATAGCCAAATATTCCACACATACAAATATGAAAATCTTTCTATATTTATATTTTTAAGACAGTTTTGTTTAGTATCTAATTGGTTCATTGTTAATTTTTCTATTTGCCTGTTCGTGTATATAAATTCACTGGTTGGTTTATTTGTATAATTGGTATATTTTGCTTCACTTATTTTTGTTGCTTTGAATTACCTTTTAGAAGCCACAATTGCTATATAATCTTAAATTCTACAAAAATTATGTTGCTCTTGTCCACAATTTGTATAGGCCAAAGTGCGCATTTCCTGGCCTGTTTATGTTCTTATTTAGTACTCTAGAGGCCAAAAATCCACTAGTCCTATACGCAATATAATAATTAAATCTACATGCTTGAAATAAAATACTCCTATAATATTTCATATTGTGCATAAGTAATTCAAATTAAAAATAAATTAAAATCCATACTCAGAAATAAACTTGAAATAGGAATATGAACGAATTTAAAATAAATTAATAAAAAATAATTAACCCGAATTTAAAATATAGAAAATAAAGCCATTCTTAAAGAAAATGTTGCATATAATGAGATTGTTATATTTTTTATTACACATTATATTTCATTATTTTCAGATAACCAGAAAGTAAATAAAAGCAATTTTATTGGCATACTAAAAAAATAAAAATTATTATAATGAACAATAGAGTAATTCCTGAAGATGGCATGGTTCATAAAGAAGATGCAATAATAAAAGACAACCAAAATACTGAATTTCTTGAACTCAATGAAATATTCACCACACCCATAAACACTTAATCTAGCTCTGCTGAGCAGATTAGTACTCTAGTGATTAAAAAGCCTGCTATTGAAATTGATATAGAAGTTGCTTCTGAAAACAACGATAGTGTAGAAAAGACATAAAATATTGATGTTAATTTTATAAAGCCTAGTGTTTATACCAATGCAGTTGTATCTTCTATACCATTACTATCAGTATTTCACATCGGACTGTTATTAATGATTTTAGTAAGAGGAGTAAAAACAAATAACACTGCGCCATTGCTAGATAGAGCTCCTATTAACATGCTCTTCCTACCAAGTAAGTATATACTAGAGATATATGGTGTGGCAAATATTGTTATATTCGGATTCGTGTTTTTTAAACACATTATACTAATATTAAGTATAGCTACAAATGTAGAAGCTATTCAGTTTAACTTGCTATTTGGTATGCTCATCTGTCTTATAGTGTTTATAGCATATATGTTGGGATTCATAGTTGGGGATATTGCCGGCTTAGTGGCTATTCGCGAAATAATTTCCCTTTTTATATTCTTCTATACTCTACATCTTATAATAAGTATGTTCACTATGAAGTTGCATAAATTTGCGAATGCCCAAAGATATTTGGTGCTTGACTTCTTGGGATCATGCACAGACAAAGTATTGACCGCCGTATATTATATTAATTCTATTATATTTATTTCACTAAACATAGTACTAGTATACAATTTATTTGCCTGAGCTAGTATAAAAGCATAGTATTTTCACTGGCTAGAAATAAATAATATAAAAACCAAGTTAAAGCATATTTAAATTTCAATTTATAAACCTGTTTCACTATTGAAAATTTTTAGATGGATTTCAATAATGAAATGCTGAGATCAAATTCAGAAAACATTTTCTTTGCTAACGATAAGGATTCAGAGACATCATTCTATGAAAAAAGGCACATAATATACACAGTGCTAAATATGTATGCAAGAAGAGTTCTTTTTAAAGAGGAGTTCCTAGAATTAAATAATTTAGCATACAATGCATTTATGGTATTTCTATGCGAGTATATTGAAAAAACTATAGAATATAACCAGGATATGGTTATACCCACAATTGATAAAGCGATAGAAAAGACTAGAATGTTTGTGGGGGGCATTTATGCTACTGGACAAGATATCAAGAACCATGTGCAGAGAGATGCATATTATAATTTTATGAATACCAATCATCTATTTATATTGGATAAAAATCTACTTGACTGGTATATGCGAACTGATATCATGGTCGCCCTGTCCAATAATGTGTATGCACAAACACTGGGGCCGATTGATGCTTTTGACGCATTAAATTATCTTTTTAAGCCGTCTAGCTCTGGAAAGTGTTCTAGGTTACAGAGGGTATTAGATATAATAACAGAATTTGGAGGAATGCTTGCTGGGCAAGATGGAGAGGAAGGTGCTGAGTTGAGTTTATATAGATTGGGGCTAGACAATGATGATGTTTACTCGCTGTATATATTTGTATGCACAAATCACATTGGAGTTAATGTGGCAGTGCAGTTAATAAAAGAGGTAATTTCTGCTAAAAGACAGCAAAAAAACGGTTTTCCGATTATACAGAACATATACAGCGCACTATTCTTCATGATAGAGAAAACACATAATTTATCAGACACTGCTATATATACAAAGAACGTGTTTAAATATGTTTTGAAGGATCTTCAGAGCTACAAAAACCCTGGATCTATTAAATTCATAGACAATCTTAAGCCATTGCGCGAAAGGTATCCTATTGACACAGATTCTTTTATCGAAAATGTTTCTGATGTATATAGAGCATGTATGCAGGAAAAAATAGGTGCTATTTTTAGCTCGCCTATTCCCATATCAATAGATAATGGGCTTAATCAAGATGAGTTAAAACTAGTCGATGCTATAAACAGGCTTACAATTTCTCCTGATGATTCTCCTGCTTACCAAGGTACACTAAAGGAATTCTTACTGGGCCTATTAATAATTTTTATATTATTAGCAATTACCATATTCATAGTTTGGTGCATTATATCGCAAATAATCTTGAGCGATCAGGTGTCTTCATTTATAAAGAGAATACTGCATAAAATATACATGAATATATCTTATTTGTTTTTAAAGGTGCTAGAAAAGACAAAAAGTCTACAGGTATTAGATTATAATATGGTTAATTAATTTATCTACTACAAACTAGCTCATCTATTGTTATATAACTAGGAATGTTGTATATATGCGTTGTTGGGGTGTATTAAGTCAAATAAAGTGTATTTTTATATAATGTGAACTAAACGCACTAAATGGCATCTAACATTCTTGAGTCATATTCTCCATTCATACTCTCTTAATTTGATAAATCATCTTTCTTTTACGCTTAGGAACTTTGTACTTGTTTTATTAACCTTCTGGTTTAACTAAATTAAATAAATTGCTATTGAAGAAAGCCACTCTATATTCTGTTAATATAATTTGCAGATTATAATAAAGAGACCAACCGATTTAAGAAACAATAAATCTCATCAATAATATAATAAACCTTTAATTTATTAATAGCTTCCAAACAAAAGAGCTTTTTGTAGTGCACTAACGCATAATGTAAGCAAAACCGCGAATCTTCCGCTGATTATTGAGCTAAATATCGAGTTGGAGTTATTGAATTTTGTATCCACCTCAATTAAGTTGTTAGTTACCTGCTTTGCATATTTGCTTATAGTTATGTGAGGCTGAAATTCTGGCGAATTTATATATTTTTGCACAATTGTGCTTATTTTCCAAATACATCCTATGTCTTCTGTTAGCTGCTTTTTGAGCTCTACAAAGCCTATATTTTTATTATTATTTCGTATTTGAATGAAATGTAATCCGCTGACAATTTGCCAATTAATATCTATTATTCGCTCTGTTAAATAGTAATTGGCAGAGTTGACTGTCATGATCATACTCTCATTAAAATCATCGCCATTCTGAGGGCTTAAAACCCCCTTTACTAAAATAGCCAACTTATTTAATTTTTCTAAATGGTCCTTTCTATTCAATATATAACCATCTGTGTGTACATTCATTTTGTATTTTAATTCCTTTAGATTACACTCACTTGCATGTAAAATGTTCTTTAATAGTTCAATTATTATTGGGACTTGCAGACTAAACGAATTATTTATAAGTCTCCATGCGTGTAAGTACTGTTGCCGCTTTTTTTCAATGTTTCCATAGGGATCCACTGATTTTTCTACTGTTTTATATATGTTCACGCCCTGTTTGTGTAACTTTTTGGCATATTCTACAAACTTTTTATTTGATTCATTGGATTTGGATATTTGTGTGGTGATAAATCCAAAGAAATTAATCAGCTTTAATTTCAATTTATCAATATTGTTTATAAAATGCCCCACTTGCTCTCCAGAATTATCTAATAGCCCTCTTTCTACATATGTATTAGGGAAGCCATGCTTTAGAAGTATATCATACATACTGAATGTAGTAAAAATATAAGGCGGGTAGACTAGACTCACAAAACAGTTGGCTAGGGCCTTTCTATCCAAGTTATCTTCTACAAAATACTCTTTTCTGTCATATTTACTCTCTGCTTTTTTAGAAAGTAGAATTATGTTTTTTAAGTCTGCTGAAATTTTACTGTAATATTTTTCAATTCTAGGAGTAAGTATAGGAAGATCATTCAATTTATATTTTATAGTATTAGCACCATCTGGTGAAATTAGTAGATTTTTTGTAAATTGTTCATCTTCAATAGCTGTGTATATGCTGTTATAGGTGCTTGGTATAATCTGCTGCCATTCTACTATTTGCTTCTCTATATCTTGCCCCGACATCTGGTTATGGTGTCTATCGTATCCTTCACTCCAAATATATAGCCGGTTTAGGTCTGTGGGAAGAATTCTTTCACACTTTTTAAGCATACTTAGAGCTTCTTTGGCTATATCCACTTTAGTTTGGTTGTACTTCTCTTCTCCGCGTCTCAATTCATTTATTTTGTGTCTTATGTTCTCTTCTGCTTGGTCAATTTGATTATTTTCATGCAATAAAGGATTGTTTCTACTGCCTCTTATCCGGCTGCTTACCTCGTATATACTGCGTGTATTGTTATGTGGGGCAAGCATACTGGCAGATACTGGTATAATGATGAATTTCAAGCAAAATATTACTAGAATAATTGTTTTTCGTGCTGTCCTCTTCATATTTTATTTTTCTGTATTTATAGTTGTATTTATATTATTTTTAATCTTATTCTGACTATATCAGAAAAGCTGAATGATATTTTTATGTAATATATCAAAAACAAAAATATATAATAAAACGAAGTAGCCCGAGAATGTTTTCAAATCAGAACAGTTATTTTGGAATTTTATTCAGCTTTTGTTTTGAATTATGATAATTCTTGGCTAAAATTGGGTATTTCTTTCTTTTTATATTTTATTTCTCACTAAAGCGATAACATTTATTTAAGTAGCTAGCAGACTGTTTTTTCAACCAGAAATGTTTACACCATACTCTAAAATAATAAAAATAGAATAGTCCTCTGTTAATGATTAACTGCACGTACAACTCTAGCTATTATTAAATTTTGTGGTGACACCTCCGCTCAAGCGCGCAGGCCCGAGACCGATCCTCCAATGCGCCTATGCATGCGATGATTCTTTTTCGGCAAAAGGCCGGGATCTAATAATCACGGATCAACTTTGAACTATATAAGTAGCACGCGCCCAAACAAATCATACGAGAACCAATGGGAAAACCACGGGAAACATTTACTAAAAGGCTCAGCGCCAATAGCACCACAAGGGCCCCACGCCCGCGCACATCCGGATATTCTAATAATCATAATAAAGAGCATCCCTCAATACTATCTCTATCTATCTTGGACTATGTTATCCAGGCGACGACGGTGCCTCCTCGTGAGCACATTAAATTCATTTTGTTAAATTGATTTCTATTATAATATCAGCAGTTATTTATTCGCCAATTAATGTACTGCTAATACTCAAGAAAATATAAATTAAAATACTTAGAAATTCATTTGTTTGCATAATAATCAAGAAAGAATATTGTTTTCTATTATTTACTAAATTTGCTTTTTAATAATTTCAGACTTTTTATAAATAAATGTCTTTTTAAAATATTTTAATAGTCTTATTGTAGTGAAGACTTTCCATATAATGCTTTAAAATAAATAAAAATTATTTCTGTTAATACATCAACAACTTACACCAGCTTATATTAATCAAACATTCTACATATAAAATTGGCGCATATACCCGGCGCACCACCAAAGCATTTGTTATTTTTATATACATTGTATTTTACAGTAATTGATCTATTTATTTGATCTTCTTACTTTGAGTTATAGAAATATATACATGCGTATTGGCTAGAAGTTTAACTCAACTAATGGTTAATTTGAAGTAGAGTTTAATATTCACAAAATTAATTCTAAAATTTAAAGAAAGCGCTTTAATTACAGCCAACAGCATATTATAACAAGACTGATTTCTATTAAAAAAAATTATAACAAGCAAATAGTGGATTTCCTATTTTTATTTATAAAAGAATGCATATTTCTTTTTTTGGAATATTTATTATACGGCATCATTAACAATTACATATTGGCATATGATGAAAATAATAAGGAGAAAACTCACGAAGACTTCCTCATACGGTGAATAGCAAGAATACTGTTACAATTTGGCAACATAGACTCTTTTATTTCTAAAAATCATTTACAAACTAATGTTTAATGTGTGTGCTTACAGTAATAGACTATTCTAGCTGGTTTAGGATTTAAATAATTTCTAATTAATATATAAACTTAAAAAAATTTATAAGGGGTATGATTTTATACTATGTGATCGGATTGATGCTAATACAAATTATCTATGGAAAGATAGAGATACCCGAAATAAGAGAGGTTCAAAAGCAGATACTAACACATAATAATTCAAAGTGCTTGGTGATAAATCCTGATGGCCCGCTAAACATGCTTCGTGGATATTTATACAATCGCAATCTTCTTCTGCAGAATAAAAGGCAATTTGCCTCTGAAATAGACATTTTCTACACGCTTACAATGAAGAGCTCTAATGATGAATTGAAAATTAGTGATTTTATTCGGAGCCCTTCTAAGGACAAGATTCACAATTTGGAGTTTATTGCATCGATAAAAAAGAGAATTTACATGAAGAAATTCTACAATACTCTGCTAAGAATGTTTCCATATATGCAAAAAGATTCACCTATAGAATCTAATAATACAAATGGGTTTGCAGAATTTCTTAAATCACAAAAAGTTAATACCTGCACTTACTACATCTTAGCTGCTCTTTTGCTTCTTTCAGAAGGAGTGGATGTTCCTATCTATTATAAAAAGGCTACTTCAGAATTGGGTTTAATTGAAAACAAAGAGAGCAAAAAGAGCTATTTTTCTATTCAAATGAAAAATCAAATAAGTAATTCAACCAGTAACACAAACATTAAGGATATTGCAAAAATAATTAAGTTTTTTATTAAAAATCGAAATAATCCGCTTTTGTGGGATAATGGCGAGTTTAAAACCCCAGAGAATCAGGAAGAATTTGAAACTGGACTGTTCTTAAATAGCCCTAAGTTTTTAATACAGATGTATATATATGAATTTATTCAGTCGAAAGAAGATGCAATTAAGCTAAATAATGCAGTGTATGAAATCCTTAGTAAACAAATTGCAGATAAAACCTTGTTAAACCAGGATTGCACCATTGAAAATGACGTATTTGGCAAATGCTTTATAGAAGCAAACAGCTCTAATGAGGTTATGATGTATTTAGACATCTATCAAAACTTTGCATATTTTATAGACGAGTGTAAAATGTTTCCATTTATGTCTAGTGATCAAATACCTGCTTACACAAAAGTACCACACTATGATTATATAGAAAAGAAGCTTTTGGATGATCCTAATAAGCGGTACAGTAATTGCGTAGAGGCAGCTATTCTGGGAATTTTCAGCTCTTTTGCATATAACTCAAAAACCCGAAAATATACTCTTGAGCACATGAAGGAATCAAAGCCTGAAATGCAGGAGTTTTTTACAACATATAGTTTACCGGTTGAAATAATTGATGCCAAAATGCAGGCTAATTGGAATGTAGTGCCGTCAGGACTTAGCTGTAAGCACATTGCATATGTTAAAGACCAAAGAAATGAAATACGAGCAGGCATTTTAAATCTGCTTTATGCCATTGTAGAGATTTCTGGAAGACCTTCTTCTGATATAGACAGGATAAGCGAGTTTATGGCGCGACTAAATAATGAAGCTACAAATCTTAATAAGCTTTTTAGTGATATTCAAAAATATATACAAAAGCTTTTCAGCGACCTTTCTTATAACAAATCTGTAACTGTAAACTGCAACTTTACAAAAGGGCATAGATCGGATTGTAAGAATGAAGTATTAGGATCAATTGTCATCACGTATACTGTAAATGGCGTAAAAAACAGTATAAAGGTGCAAGCAGTTAAAGGGCATATGATTATTTCATTTGTTCCAGAAGAAAGCTCATGTTTCAAGAATAAATTCTGTGATGTTATTTCTAGAACAAAAACCACATTTGGAGAGCAGTATAGCTTTATTAAATCTTTAATAATGCATACAATTGCTATAGAAACATTTAATATGATAAAAAGCACGGATCTAAGCAATAAGATAGAGCTTGAAAGAGAGAAGTTACTAAATAGCAATCTATCCAATTTGGATAAAGTTTTTTTGTTCATGCGGATTACTTCATTCTCTGTTAAAATGAATTTAGCAAGGAAAGCATTTATTATTTCGCGATTTAAAAAATCTACAGATGAGTACTTTAATTCATTTTATTTCCTATTGAATATTCTTGCTAGCCTTCCATTGGATGACTATGGAACAATCCAAGCAATTAATGATCGGGTGCCACTATATAAAATACAAATACAACGAAATATTGGACACTAGCCCTATTTATATTCAATAAAGCCAATTTACTACATTTTTACAGCAGTTACTCTTTTATAAATAATATTGATAATAATTGGTTTTTCGTAGGTATTCGGGAACTATGCCCGCTGCAGAGCCGATATTTTCTCTTATAGTGCAATAAAACAATTGGTGTAATAGTAATATGCGTGTGGACATTCTTTGGGATATTGGCATGCTTGCCGGGATAATAAATAATGGTGATAGAAACTATATAAGAATTTCTAAAACTTAATAAAGATAAAGTTTAGTTATTGCACGTAGTAGCTCACATTTAAAAAGAAGAAAAACCTAACAGCAATCTTTCAACATACTAGCATATGCGCTATAAAAAAAATTACTTTGCATGTATTTAGACTATTGCCAAATCTACTATGTAAGTGCAATTTCATTTAATAAAGTAATTGTTATAGAGCATTCTTTCTGCTATATGCAAATTTCGGGTTATATAAAGATATTAATAAAAAGTCATTAAACACATTATCTTCTCATCCTATTACTACTATGCACAGCCATACATTGACTAATTATACTCTAATTATACTTTTTTCATTTTTTTCTGACGGGATATTTTTTTAATTTTAGTCCTGAAATATAGAATTGATGAAGTGATGGATGAAGGAAGAACTTAAGGAACAAGGGGGCCACAAGCCGGCTGGCCCCCACACCGAACACGTAGCCAACCAATCTGGTCACAGGTGATTTTGTTTCGGACTGACCCACAGGGCTGAGTGTTTCCAGACCGAACAATGTATTTGTCTGTGGCTGAGAAGTCTCTCGTCCTGTGGATAAAATTTAAAATTCCTTCTCTATTTATACCCCACATATTTCCCACTTCCTCTTTGGGACGCAACTTTTCCCTTTAAGGTAAGTATACCCCTGCAACCCGACATAACCCGAATATTTGGGCCAATTTGGGGCCAATTTCCTCACTTTTCATACCCCTGCAGCAGAGTTTTTCGTCAGGTTATTTTTGCGAAGGGGCTCTTCAAAGAAGGCCAAGAATGTATAGTATGCGAGGTAGGCAGGAATACACGGAGGGAGGAGTTAGTAAGGGTGTGTGCGTATAATATACAAACTTGTGAGGGCGGGTGCAAATATGCCATTATTAACTATGAGTTCGGATGGTGTGGGTAGCTATAATTCTAGTATGTGATAGAAGAGAGCGGTGGGTGTGTTATATTAGTGTGAATTGACTAGGTATACAATTGTTGTAGGATTATAGGATTATTGTATTAAATATAGTAGGAGTAGAAATAAAAGTATAAAGGAAGAAGAGAAATAAGAAAAAAAGAAAGAAAGAAAGAAAGAAAGAGTTAGAAGGAAGTGCAATAGAATATATAGAAAGAAGTAAAGAACAATAAAGTACTTAGAAAGAGGGCCCATGTTAGAAATGATGTATATTATATATTAAAGAAGTGATTGTATCAAGTTAAGTAAAATAAAACTACTTATAGTATCTATGGTTAAAGAGTAAGAGAAGAAGGAATTAGTGTCAAATATTTAATAATTTATGGTTCAAATACATAATAACAATAGTAGTATTAAAATGAAATTGAAATAAATTCTATTTTTATTTATAGAAAAATAACACTAAAATTAAAGAAAATACTTATTATTCACATACTGTAAGACACAACTAATATTTTATTTTTAATAAACCATGACTACTTCACATATACTAAATTTATAATATGTGGTATGTGCAAATTAGTTTCTTGAACAATATTCTTTATACAGAAAGAAAAAACTGACCAATGAATTCTATTTTTATAAATATAACCCGAAATAGACTTGGCTAAACATAATAAAATATATAGAATATATATGTCATTAGAAAATTATAAACAGAAATATCATTTCATATTTAGCTGATTAATTATTTCTTTCTAGAGCATCTCTAAACTATAAAATATTTCAAACTATATAAGAATTTACGATTTATTAAAATGTAAGAACAATATGAAGCAGTTAAGAAAAAAATGTATTATATTTGGACTGATGTTTATAATAAGTATAGAAATTGTAACTTGCGGGGGGTTTAAAGCAGCGTATAAGAAACAATTAAGTAAAATAGATAATCTAAGCACAAGTGATACACGATTTATGTGGGGTATGTTTAACAATTGTAGTTCTGTATCATCTGACAATACTAACCAACCTATGCAGACAGATGGCCAGACATTAAATCCATCTAATTCAAATAAAAGGCCCCATGATACAGACAACAATACTCAAAATTCTAACGCTATCAAAAGAGCTCGTTATATGGGTATGAATAATGCAGAGAGCAATGTAGATAACTCAGCAATAGACATAGCTACAGAACCAATAATGGATCTAACATCAGAGCCAGCCTCAAAAATGCCATTAAAAGAAACTTCAGAACTAACCACATCCACTACTATTAATCCTCTTAAAGTTGATTCTAACAGTAAGTTGGTTATAACTAGTACATTGTGTTTTTGTGCCGCTGAAAATCAATTTATTATACGAAACTATACGAGTTATATAGAAAGTTTTGAAACTGCACTGGTTTCAAGCTCAAGTAGATCTTTAAGATCTGAAAAAAATATCAAACGAGCAGACATAATAATTAAAAAGTGGGAAAGTGATAAAGAAACAGATATTTGGACTATGATTAAAAGTACGGGCATGCGATTTCTTCTACTAAAAATCATATTTCAAAAGATAAAAGACGAAAAATCTATTAGTGTTTACAGACAGCTTAATCCATTATGGTATGTCGGATTTCTAAATGATCTAGTTGATTATATTAAAAATCATAGTCAAATAACAATATATTATTATGACACTATTACTTCTTTACATGCTAATAAAAGAGCAGAAACTCTTGGAGATATTTGGATAAATAAAGAAGTAAATTTATACTGCTGCTGCAGTGGTATAAATAGTCAAATAGCTGTAGAAGGAGCAGAGAGGGGTATACAACTTAAAAAAAAGTTGAATACCATTCTTTTAATACCAGAGGTATATGAAGACTTCTATAAAATGCCACAGAGTGCAGTTAATAGTTTTGTTAAAGAAATTAAAGCAAAAATAATGAATAGGGATAAAAAAAATAAGAGTAATAATATAATAGGCCCTGCAAATGATTTAAAAATTGAACAGCTACCGGATTTAAAGTGGATTATAACATATCTTATACACACTGCACAGAAAGATGAAGAATTGGCAGAAGAAGCACACAATGCAATTAAACAAATTAAATTGCATGAGGGCAATGAGAATTTAATAGGCAATTCTAATGCAATAGAAGTATATAATTTTGTATGTAATAAAGTTGGTATTTTTTATAAATATCATGGAATGGCATATAAACTATACCAGAAAAAAAAAGGCGCTATTAGAAATAGAACGCGATTGATTCATATAGATAATATGAATAAAACACGAGCACACAGTAAAATGTTAGGGGAATATAGTTTAAAGGCTCAACAACTTTTTAAATCTATTGCAAAGGTAAAAAGTCTAGGTAAAATAGAAAACAATGGCTTTACTCATGTTATTGGCATAGATAAGATAAAATACACTAACATATTCGCTGAAAATAACACATTACTAAGCATAAAAGACCATTATCATGTGCAATTTGTAGACAATGAGTGGCACACAGCTACAATGATTCATCTTCCCTACTACATACATAGGCAAAAAAATGGTACAATTATAAACTATCAGTTTCATACAATTAAAAACATAATAACTCATTTAAAAAGCGCTTTTAATATAAGAACACGATATAAAACAGGGGCTATTAAAAGAAAAAATAATATTAAAAAGATCTTTAATACAAAAGAAAAAATTAAGAATTTTAAGATTGGAGATGTGTATTCATTTAAGTACTGCAAGCAGGATAAAACCTGGTCGTTAATAACCGATGATTCCGATTTAAACAAAACAGTACAGACAATAGAAAGTGAAAACTATAATGTAGTATTCTATTACATAAAAGAAAATATCTATGAAACCGAGTTCTGTTTTGCACAGTTTGTGTATTCATCAGAAGTAAAAAGTAATGTTAAAGACAGTAATATGGATAAGATAAGAATTCCATTATTTCTTTCTAAGTTTATGGTCTCTGGTGCAGTGCTTGGGCCGTATGACAAGAATAGCATTAATTATAACGTATTTAAATTGGGTAAATATAAAGATTTAGTGCCAATTGACTATACAGAGATTTATACTCCTCCATTTTTTAAGACTAATTCAAGTTCTTCCAGAATACAAATAAATAATTCAAGATCGTCAGTAATTGAAAGACATATGAAAGAAAGTGATCTTAATTATGCTATTAAACACTATTATAGCGACTTCTTTATACGAAATTCAACAGACTTCTATGAGGAGCCCCACTGCTACTACATGAATATTCAATCCGAAATTAATAATGCGACTGGTGATATAAATATAACTTGGAATACAAGATTCTATGAAAGTGTCTATGAGTATACAACATATAAATTTGACAGCAGAATACAAGACGAAAGAAGCCATGTGGGTGCTATTAATCAACCAGCGCATGCTTCTTTCATTGACATGCTACAGCGCAAAAATCCTTCTCTTAATACAGCATTATATGGGCACTGTTTCTACAAAACCCATGCAGAGGTTGACTATAAAACCAGTGCTGTTTTTTGTCTGACTATGAAAGATCTTTTAGAAAGAATGAATGCGTATTTAGTGGATAAAAATACAAAAGATGAAATAATCGATCCTATTTCAATGAGAAAACTCTATAAAAAGGACTATGATCCAAGATTCATTCTAAAAGACATTTCAAGTGCTATTCAAAATAGCAAACTACAAGAAATTAAACAAAGTGATGAAGGAATTATATCCATAAGAGACAATAACTACAACGGCTGTAAATATGGAATTCACTATGATATTTCAAATGCTTTAATTAAAACCCATCCCATAACACGAGAATTACGTTTACAAGAACTTAAAAAACTATCAAAAAAAACTTAAATCCGTCTCTAAACCCGAAATATTATACTAAGAAAACACATTAGCTATAACTACTTGTTTATTACATATGCTACCTAATTAGCCTATTTATAATACTACAATATACCTATTAGTGTGTGTCTCTACATCACTACTATCCTACAGCAATAGTCCCAATATACTGTTTCTAGTTAATTTGTTAATGATCTTTTATTTCTGTTTCATAAATAGAAAGCCAATTTAATATATTTATACTAGAATATACTACTATACTACAGATACATTCTTCCTTTTTGAAATTAAACCAAACACATCATACTATAACAATTCAATAAAACTGGCTTGTTTAAGTTTTCTTTGAAAGTATAATTGATTATTCAGTGATTCTTAATTTTTATCGCATGTTGGTAGAAAATTATATTATTTTGAGACTTCTTATAAATTGTTTCTATGTTTTGTAATGAACATTTCTCAATAATTTTAATTTATTTAAAAATTTATACCCGAGTCCTATATTCAGGAATAAATGAAAACAAACAGAATCAATAAAAAAAATCTCAATTACAAAAATATAGCCAACTCATACACGTCATGTAGGAACCTTTTAGAGTGTTGTGTGTCTTTAATCAGCCATTTACCATTGGCCACGCCACTATGTAAGTTTTAAATGATTTTAGTAAATTCTTTTATTTATTATTTTTCTTCTTCTTGTAATAAACTCATATTCAATGAAATATTTTCATAGAAAAAGTGAACACATTTTATTTCTATATAAAATATTTAAATATTTAATAGTATAATAGAGTATAAATAAAGGATAATCATACCAAAACCACAAGAAAACCAACATATAATAAATTGTGCTTGTATTACATGTGCACTTACCTGGATTGCACTTCCTGCCGGTACTTATTATCTTCTTATTAGAAAGACATACTGTCATATACACAGCTATGCACTAACTAATTATACTCTAATTATACTTTTTTCATTTTTTTCTCACAGGATATTTTTTTAATTTTATTCCTGAAATATAGAATTGATGAAGTGATGGATGAAGAAAGAGCTTAAGGAACAAGGGGGCCACAAGCCGGCTGGCCCCCACACCGAACACGTAGCCAACCAATCTGGCCATAGGTGATTTTGTTTTGGACTTAATAAATAACATACGGTTACAATCGTTCATATTTCATACTATATATAGACGCTGTCCTAGGGGCATGAGGAACGGCTTAGGAAGTATAGGGAGAATGTCTGAGGTGCTTGGCTGTCATCCGCACGAGGCTCGTAAACCCATATATCAATAAACTATTTTAAACTAAAAAAACAAATTGCATTTTAATTATAGTATGAAATTCAAATCCTATCCATTAATTATTGCTCTAAACCTTTTAATATCCCTCTATTCAGTATAATTCTCTAATTATTGTTTTAGACCCTTCTAGCCTGCCCTTTATATTTCTTCATTCATTTTAATTACATTTCATAATTGCCCTTATGTGCAAATTTACATGGAAA